>NC_092238.1:29931902-30041902 GCF_036320965.1 Panulirus ornatus | reverse complement strand
GTAGCGTTAAGAACAGAGAACTGGGCCTTTGAGGGAATATCCTCACCTGGCCCCCTTCTCTGTTCCTTCTTTTGGAAAATTATCAAAAAAAAAAAAAAAAAAAGAAACATAATGAAAGGGGAGGATTTCCAGCCCCCCGCTCCCTCCCCTTTTAGTCGCCTTCTACGACACGCAGGGAATACGTGGGACTTTGTCCCTGACAGATAACCTGGTAAAGGTATCCGTAAAAGAAAAAGATACCTGTACAGATACTTATAAAGATACTTATATAAAGATATTTACGTTACGGTAAAAAAAGACCTTTTGTCTAGGCCATCAACCTCGTGACCCCTTCACCTTTAACCCCAAACTATGACCCCGAGAAGAGTCTGACCTTTGACCCCGTGACATTTATTACTGCCACTTCGACGCTGACCAATGAGTCCCGAGTGACCTTGACCTCTGACCCCTGCGACGTCTCTGACTTAAGACCCTCAACCCCGTAACTGTGCACCCCCGTAACTCTGACCTTTAACCCCTTAACTATGACCCCTTCCATGACCTTCACCGCTCAAGCCGTGAGCAAGACTTCGCGAACAATAGAAGTACAAAACAAAAAGAGAAAGAATAATATCAATCATACTATCAATCAACTTGAATTTGTTTTCTTTAAAGATGAGTCAATACTGGTCAACGAGTTTGCAGATCAACAACAGGGTCGAGTCTATACAACCCACAGGCGTGCCCTAGCCATTCTCCTGGGCCTATCGAGGATGCTGGATGGATTATGATCATCATTATTATTACGCGGTGCTATGAATCATCATACACAGATGAAGGTCCTGCTCCGCCGCTGGGGCCATCTATCGTACTCCAGGTTGCTTCTGAAGGATCCGCGTCTACTGGTTAGGTTCAAGATTCCGGGTCATATTGTAGTGGTTTAGTGTGTCAATTGGTGATACGACCCTTGAGCACGACGGCACGACCCCTTGGGCACGACGGTACGACCCCTTGAGCACGACGGCACGACGGTACGACCCCTTGGACACGACGGTACGACCCCTTGGGCACGACGGCACGACCTCTTGGGGACGACGGTACGATCCTTGAGCACGACGGTACGACCCCTTGGACACGACGGGACGACCCCTTGGACACGACGGTACGACCCCTTGGACACGACGGCACGGCCCCTTAGGCACGACGGTACGACCCCTTGGGCACGACGGCCTGGACTCCTGAGTTGATCGTTAAGGGTCACGTCAAAGGTCAGGCCATTCGTGCCCACGGATCACACCGTCGCGCTCCAAGGGTCGTAAAGTCGTACTCAAGGTGCCATCATGCTTAAAGGTCGTACCGTCGTCCACAAGGGTCGTACTATCAATGATACGATGATACTAATTATTGTAATCTAAACTATTAACCCTATATCATGCAGCTTCACACGTAACAAAAACAAATGATTGGTTCAGCATAATAAACTCCACTGTGTTTATTCTATGTGTATGTGTGTGTGTGTGTGTGTGTGTGTGTGTGTGTGTGTGTGTGTGTGTGTGTGTGTGTGAGAAAGGGGGACTTTGGCTGGGGTTTGGGGGGTAAAAAGTACTCGCTTACTCATCCACTGTAAAGACCAACTATACCCTTGCCCAGGAATATATATATATATATATATATATATATATATATATATATATATATATATATATATATATATATATCCTTCTATCTTCCTACATATGCCCTCCATTTATCTATCTTTCTCTCCTCTTAAGATAACCAGACGTAAGCAATTGTGAACCTTTTGTGCATATGATTAATTTCGCTCGCGTGCCTCATGTGCTTCTGGCCATTTAGTTTGGTCGGAATATACCATTATCACCTTTATTACCTTCTGTCACACGAGCCAACAAGAACTTGGATAACTTGCCCCAATTATTCACCTCTCTCTCTCTCTCTCTCTCTCTCTCTCTCTCTCTCTCTCTCTCTCTCTCTCTCTCTCTCTCTCTCTTATTCTTCTTTTTCTCTTTCTTTTTTTTCTTGCATCCAACACGCATGTTCCTTCACTTGGTGTTTCATTATTTCTACTCTGTGACCGAGAGATCAATTGTTATGAATCATCTTTGGAGAACAATGGGTCATCGGCGTTTATCGAGAACTGACACACATGTTCGACCTGGCTGATGACTTGATGATGGGCATAACATACATATATCATATCCTTTTCTGGTAATGTATATATATATATATATATATATATATATATATATATATATATATATATATATATACGAATAAAGTGCCTATGAACGCGCACCTTCATAGAACATACAAACCCCAACAGCTAGGATCGAACCCGGGACCCCTGTGCCACAGGCGGGAATGCTACCGCTAGGCTATGGGCCTGGTATATATATATATATATATATATATATATATATATATATATATATATATATATATATATATATATATATATATATATATATATATATACGGCCTTAACTTTTAAGTGACTGAGGATTTGGGCTTAAAACCTATTTTCTACTTAATGTCTATAAGTGTCTAATGAGACTGCTTCCGTAGTGTACTTCTAAGTATCGCATATACAGTGAGGGGTTATAGGAAAGGGTGGAACGTGTGTGGAATGGGGGCGAGCGGGTATGCCCAATGGGTGGTAATGGGTGATGGAGAAGTGGTGTATGTATGGGTGATGACTGTTTACGCGTGTTTTATGTAATGACCTCTGGGTGGGGTACTGGCATAGCAAACATCATACGTGTCTACGTATGGTTGAGGGTGTATAGGCGTGGAACAGGTGTAGGTGTATGTTTCTGTGTATAGAGGAGGCAGCGTCAGGGTTTGTCTATACGAGTGTATAGAAGAGTGGTATGAAGGGAGGTGTGGATACATCGAAGTACACTTGATTACTGGGTGTCGGAAGCTCGTGTATGGTTGTATAGATGCATACAGGCCATGCATGGGTGGCTCCATACATAAACCTGGGTAAGGCAGCCTGGAGAAAAGACCACAGACAAGACCGAGGAAACAAAGACCACACGGCGACCCGGGGACCACAGGGGAGAGACCCAAAGACCACTCTTAAGCTCAGGTGGTCGTCAGCCCACAACACCCAGGCCTCGGTAATCGGACGAGCGAGGGCCCCCCACCTCCCTCAGGCGTTACGACGCCAAAGGACAAACACACATTAAATATACACCGGCTTGGACACTGACCCCATCTTCCCCCCCCCCCCTGCTTCTCCCCTTCTCCCCAGCACGCTCCCACCAGCAACACTCTTCAAACCCCTCCAACAACCCCCCAATTAGCTAACCTCTGCTTGTAAAACCCCCCCACAAAAAAAAAGAGAAATATAGACACGCGTCTGGCTCTGTTTGCTCTGCTGTAGTTCATTCTGCATGTTATCTGTTTACTAGGCATGAGGGCCCACTCTCTCTCTCTCTCTCTCTCTCTCTCTCTCTCTCTCTCTCTCTCTCTCTCTCACACACACACACACACACACACACACACTCCCCGGCAGCGTGAGCGTCTAAACGCTGCTACGAATAACAAACAGCGAACGATGACGTTTAAAAAAAAGGTCTCCTCCTCCTCCTCCTGCTCCTGTCCCTGGCCTTACCTTGCCTCACCCTGGTCATGGCTGTGGCCCTGGCCGACGCATTTGATCACATAATAATAATGGTCACCCGACGCTTGTCTTGGGGAGAGGGGGTGTATGCAGGGTGAGAGGAGGAGGGGGAAGGGAGGGAGGGAAGGATGGAAATGGAGGGAAGAAGGGTAGAGGGAAGAATTATGGAGGGTAATGAGAGACTGGGAGGAAGACGGATATATAAGTACATGACTCCAAAGAGAAAGAGAGAGAATTGGGAGGAGACGGAGGATGTGAAGAAGGAAGATGTAAAGGAGACGGAAGACGATATACAGTCAAGCAGCACAGGAGGAGGAGGAGGAGGAGGAGGAGGAGGAGGAGGAGGAGAGAAATGATCGAACAGCTGTAAGTAGCGAAAGGTAATTATGTGAACCTTGACACACACACACACACCTACCACTACCTCGCTCTCCCCCGTTACCCCACACACAGGGACACGTATCCCCCAGATTCATACTAAGAAAAGGACAATAACACAACACATACAATACACCCATTGTGTTCCCCCACAAGGGAAGAGACAGAAAAAAACCACATCTCTTCAATTTCTTGTGTGTGTGTGTGTGTGTGTGTGTGTGTGTGTGTGTGTGTTTGCGCGCGTGCGTGTGCGGCCACCTAACCACCGAACTAGATAGCGAAATGACCTGCCACTTGTGAGTGACGTAACCACCTTATTGATCGTTAGGGTAGGGGGATTGGGTGGTGAGGGAGTGGGAGTGGAGGGTGGGTGGTGGGCAAGGGGATTGGGTGGTGAGGGAGTGGGAGTGGAGGGTTGGGAGGGGAGACAACTGGCTGGACACCCTCGTTACTCCTTGATCAGGTGTGCACAGGTGATCAGCTGTCACGGGTTAGGTGATTAGCTCATAAGTTGTTAGTCTTTTGAGAAGGTTCCGATCAGGTGTTGTACTGTCAACACTCCTGATTTTGTGTCATTGATCAGCGTAGAGATAGTGAGAAAGAAAGAAAACCATTATCTTTTTTCTCCTTTTTCCTTAACTAAATCAAAACCAAAAAAAATGTAGATTCCAATTTTTCCTTCTAATTCCAAAGCATTTCAAAGATTCTAATACACATACTTACTATACAATTTACTGAAGTCAGATATATAATAACCGTATATATACAACACCGCGATTTACAGAACTGGACAGAATCACCCACATATTCAAATTCACAATCCTTTGAATACGAAACTTATCAAAACCTCTATGCCAATAAGGAGGCATTTGATGACACAAAGTGTGAGGCAAAGGTAGAAAAAATAGGAAAATATATATATATATATATATATATATATATATATATATATATATATATATATATATATATATATATATATATATATATATATTTATCCCTGGGGATAGGGGAGAAAGAATACTTCCCACGCATTCCCTGCATGTCGTAGAAGGCGACTAAAAGGGGAGGGATCGGGGGGCTGGAAATCCTCCCCTCTTGTTTTTTTTTTTCTTTAATTTCCAAAAGAAGGAACAGAGAAGGGGGCCAGGTGAGGATATTCCCTCAGAGGCCCAGTCCTCTGTTCTTAACGCTACCTTGCTAATGCGGGAAATGGCGAATAGTTTGAAAGAAAAGAATATAATATATATATATATACCGATATCCCGATCCTTAATTCAAGACTTCCCGCATTTTTCCCCTCTGGTCTTTCAGGTCTTTCAACGAGCTATCAGTGTCTCTAAGGTCATCTGTCCCTTTTCACAGACAACCCTGGTTCTATCTTGAGGGCCGACCAATGGTGTCGAATTCTTGGGGGGAGGTCGAATGGTAGGGTTTACCTTAATGCTGTCGAATAGCAGGGACCCCCCCCCCCCCCCGACCCCTCCCTCTACGACATCGAATAGCAGGGAACCATCCCCCTCCTTCGATAATATGCCCTATAAGTGAGGTAGTTCATAATGGAATGGAATGTCATGAATTTGTGTCTTGTATGCGTGTGATTAGGTATATGTATTCAAGTGATTTGTATGTACATTTGTGTATCTGTATGTACGTACGCGTATGCGAGTATAGGTGTGTATGTGTATCTGTGCGTATGCATTTGTTTATGTGTGTTTTATGTGTATATCTGTGGATGTTTATTCCAATACATGTTTATGTGTATGTAAGTCTGTGTGCTTAATCGAATACATGCGTGTGTGTTCGTATGTCTGCATACCCCTGGGTAGGTATATCCATGTCTGTGAGGCCGGGTGTGTCTGTACACGCGTCCGTGGACACATGAATACATACATACACACACGTGTCGGTATGAACATTTTGTGACAGACAATCATAAATCACACGTGTAGTATATTACTCAGAAGTACATGTAATAACAGCTCAAAGTACCTAACACCCTCCCTTCCCCACTAACTTCACTAGCACGAATCAAACCCTTCCTTCCCCCACCTCAGCTCCACCTCTCAGTGAAATATAAAGAGAACGCATGATAACATACGATATCCCGTACCTGCTATCTACCTCTGTGATATATGAGCCCTACATCACACCATTATGACGACACTCACTAATTAGACCCGTCATTATCGCAATGCTCCCTAATAAAAGCTATCTCACCAGTTTATAGAGCTATATTTCACCCAATGCATCCTTCTCTGACGTATGTGGCTACGTACTCAGCCCACAAATAAGGTCTGCCTCTTTTTGTACGTATGTATTACTCGTGACATGGTCATTTTCACTGTGTAGATCTGTTGTATGTAGCACTTTCGTTATCGCCTCCACTGGCTGCGTTAACATGTGTTACTCGATAGCCGCTTTCCTAGTTAACGAGGTGGCGCCAGGAACAGACGAAGAATGGCCACGTCCATTCTACTAGTTGTCATTGTGTAATGCACCGAAACCACAGCTCCCTAAACCACGTCCAGGCCCCACAGGTCTTTTCATGGTTTACCCCGGACACTTACACATACCCTGGTTCAGTCCACTGACAGCACGTCGACCACAGTATACCACACCGTTCCAATTCACTCTATCCCGTGCACACCTTTCACCCTCCTGCATATTAATGATGATTTATAGTTGTCAACATTTCATAGAAAATGCTTTTGTATCTTTAAATGCTTCATCGTTTTTTTAAACTGTTCACACTAATTACACACACAAAACAGTAGTCTTAATAATTAAAACATGTCATTACTCTGACCCAGTTAGCCGTAATTATAAATAACATATTCTCTAATATCTAATTACAACATTGTGAATAGTAGATATCCGACATACGTGTTTGTGAAAATATGAATACTAGTAAACATTTTCTTTGGTCGTAAATCATCTTACGGTGTAAATCATCAAGGTCTTCGTAAATTTTTTGAAGGATCGTGGGGGAGGAAACAATGAAATATAAACAACTATTATCTGTCTCTCCCATAATCAAAGTATCTCTTCAGTTCTGGGTATTAACTCATCTGCTTTCGTGAAAGTCTCGTTTATTTCTCTTTGGGAATACGAATCTTAGATCGTTCGACGAGGATATAAGATTAACGAGGAACGTGCTTTTGTGGTAGTGTGATTAACGTCGAGATCATGGAATCAAAATAGTTCCCTTCATGGAAGGTTCAACGATGAGTTCATGAGGAGAGGGTTAACGGTGAGTGCGTTCGCAACGAAGGAGTTTAACGACGAGAAAAAATGATACAAGATGGAATAGTTAGCGATAAGAGGGTGGTTAACGAAAGTTTAATGATGATGGATAACCGTTTTAAATATAATACGATGGACAATGACCAGTTTATCGAGGAATGCTCAAGGATGAATGGCTTATCTCTGGCAGGTTTAACGACAGAGAAGTTAGTAAGAGAAGTGAGTAGGAAGTGTCATAAAGATAAACGCACTAACGCATAGTTCATCAAGTGACGCTTAAATAACCTAACGTTGAACAACTGTATGGCTACAGAGTTAATGGTCGTTGAACTAACTGCCACCAAGGGAAATGGAGAGCACTATCAAGGAGTTTACAGATATACATATAGACGCCAAAGGAAAGGAGAAGTAGCGAAGAGCAAGACGGGACAATGGACTCTCTAAACCATGCACTTGCATACCCCTGTCCACTGACCATGTTTTATCTCCCCCACTTCCCATAATTATCCCAAGGTTTTTGCTGACCCTAATTGGCACTTCGGGTCCTTTCCTTTAATTATCCCCGTGTTTCTCTCCGAGCTAATCGGCACTTGGCACGCTGGAGTCATCCCTCACCGGCCAACGGGACCCATCCTCCTATATCTGCTGTTTTTACTTCAATCGAACCTGCGTATTAGACTTCAAGTATTCATTTCTCTTTGCTGGTATGCATAAGCCTCGACGTGGGGGGCCAATCCATCAGGTCTAACTAGGTGTTAGAACACTGTCATGCACCCAGGCTCAGCGGGGTTAACATTGTATACATATACGTGAGGAACATAACAACAAATACGTGGACATCATAAATGCAGAAACACCAGTGGAATAAGGAAACACGAGAACCCTGAGCGCTTTCGCGTATTTCCGCATCTTCAATGGGTAAGTAACCAAGGAACTGTAACTAGTCCTCTGATGATGTGGTAATACACGAAAGCGCTCGGGGTTCTCGTGTTTCCTCAATGTTGTTTCTGTGTGGGTCCATATCGCGCGCACACACACACACACACACACACACACACACCTTCGACAGACTAAAAGCTGGCCAGAACGAAAGAGTATCAAATTGAATTAGAAAATGTAGAAAAAAAATGTACTTTTATTACTATGAGTAGTAAATGAATGGCTAAAAGTAAAGGCGGATGTGGTAAACGTAGATTTAACCCAGTTTAAACGGTTGTATGAATGTAGATGATGTTCAAGACACGAGGGAACGAACGAGTGTAGAACTCCCTCCCCTTGGGAACAGGTCATTACACGAAGGTGATTATCATAAGGATACGAATGAACAGAACAAAACAGGACACTTGGAGGGGGAAAGCCTTTCTCATTTCCTCGCACGTACGTGGAGGTTACTCTCCCATGGCACAGCACTTCCATGGGAGTAACGTACTCTTGTATTTCTCCCACGGTACACTCCCTGTTCCTCTCCCATGTTAGGCCCACCTGGGAGGAAGACCTTTTCCCCCCTGTTCCTCCCATGGCAGCTCTTCTGTAGGAGACACCGCCCAACTTATCATACATCCAGCGATCGTACTGTGGTGGTCAAGGGTCGTACCATTGTCCTCAAGGGTCGTACCGTCACATACTCACGGGTCGTACCATCACACACCTAAGGGTCGTCCCGTCACATACCCAAAGGTCGTACCATCATACACCCAAGGGTCGTACCGTCACACACCCAAGTGTCGTACCGGGTATCACACACCCAAGGGTCGTCCCGTCACACACCCAAGGGTCGTACCGTCACACACCCAAGGGTCGTACCGTCACACATCCAAGGGTCGTACCGTCACACACCAAGGGTCGTACCGTCACACACCAAGGGTCGTACCGTCACACACCCAAGGGTCGTACCGTCACACACCCAAGGGTCGTACCATCACACACCCAAGGGTCGTACCGTCACACACCCAAGGGTCGTACCGTCACACACCCAAGGGTCGTACCGTGGTATGATCAGGGCCACGACAAGAGGTTCTAGCGGGCAGTGTTGCCAGTCCACGAGGTACTCGCTGGCAGTGTAGCCAGGACTGGGACAGATGGAGGTGGGAATGACTTGTGGCGGCTTGCGTGTCAACGCTGGGGAACCCTCACTTACAATGGCGGTGTAACTTTACTTACACTTATAATAACACTGGAACTTCACTTACGGTCATAACAACAACATTGGGACTTTTAGTCGTGTGTCATTCAAACACGTTCTCCGTCTTAAGGCGTTCCCTTCCCTTTCCCCAGGCCAGGCTGCCTTACTTCCACTTACTCCTCTCACCTTCTTTGTCTCCTCGCCCTTTTCTTCTCGTTCTTCTTCTTCTTCTTCTTCTTCTTCTTCTTCCCTTCCAGCTATCCCACTTACTCCTCCCTCCCTTATTATCCAAATCACGTTGAAAAGCATGTTTGGTAGAAGGAGGGAGGGGGTGGTGGTGGAGGTGATGTTGGTGATTGAGGTGTTAAAAGGATGGTGGAGATGACGGCAGATGGGGAGAGAGAGAGAGAGAGAGAGAGAGAGAGAGAGAGAGAGAGAGAGAGAGAGAGAGAGAGAGAGAGAGAGAGAGAGGGAGGCCCTGGAGAGGAAGGGACAACAGGCCATCATGCGACAGACAACGAAGAGGCTTGGCCGGTCGTGGCAACCTAATCACTCATTATGCAATCAAGACTCTGGTTCACAGAGTCAGTCAGAAGCGATCTATATAACACTGTGGTTCTAGCGCCTCAGCTGGGCTGGTATGTTCCGGTCTGTGAAGGCGATGGATGGGCTCAAGTAACAGCGTCTGAGCCAAGGAAAATGTCATCAATGCTTTAATCGGATTTGCATTTTATTCTACGATTTGTTAAATCACAGTCGACTGAGCTTTTGAATGGACTATATGAAATTGGACTAATTGGGTTCAAAAATAGGGTGGTTCAGTTTCCAGCGTTGGCTCTTATGAAGGCCGCTAAGTACACTTAAATTGGTGTTGATGACGTAGCCCATACACCACAAAGTCCTGTGATAACTTGTATATACTTTCTAAAATGGGATCTGTATGAAAATACCTGATAATAAATTTCATAATAGGTTTGATACTGTAATTCATCGCGGGTCTCAAATTGGGTTCTAATTTGCGTTCTGTACAAATGTGTATCACGATATGTCAGTCTGCTCAAAATCTGGACAATTTTGGACTCGGCTCCTTACAGGGGACAAAGTACAGACAATAAGTCATATCATTTTTACTATGAAATTTCAGTGTTGTTCCAGGTGATTTTTTTTATTACACTGGTACATCCAATTCATGACGATATAAATGAACTGCAGAATTTGAGAGAACTATGTGTGTGTTTGTGTGTGTGTGTATGTGTGTGTGTATGTGTGTGTGTGTGTGTGTGTGTGTGTGTGTGTGTGTGTGTGTGTGTGTGTGTGTGTGTGTGTGTGTGTGTGTGTGTGTCATACGTCTCACATATGATCCTGCACTTCTTTGTTTGTATGTGTTTATATATGCATGTGTTCTCTGATGAGTTATGCAAGTAAGCGTGTTCTGTGTATGTATGTGTGTGTGTGTGTGTGTGTGTGTGTGTGTGTGTGTGTGTGTGTGTGTGTGTGTGTGTGTATGTGTGTGTATGTGTGTGTGTGTGTGTTCCTGACGTGTTCTTCTGCATTGCGTCTGTCCATCATTCCAAGACTCTACAAGTCTGAGCATTTGAGTGAGACGTTCCTCACTGAGACTCTACTCCTTTCCATCCACTGACGATGATACAGGGAGAGAGTGGAGTGTCCGAGGGAGACAGTGGCAGGGGGAGAGGGAGAAACCGGGGGAGATGTCAATGGAGGGAGGGCAGGTGAGGGGTGAGGGGAGGAACCAGAGGCGCTGGGGTGAAGGGAAAGAAGAGCAGCTCTTCCCCGACAGAGTATGGAAGTCTCCGAGGAGGATAGGGAGGGCGAGTGAGTGAACGTCTTAAGATGAACACCTGCTGCTCGCATGAGTAGCGACTCATCCACCTACAGGAGGAGTCGACGTATACACGACACCAGATACCCGTTGCGGATAAGACCTCCTCCTCCTCCTCCTCCTTCTCCTCCTTCTCCTCCTCCTCCTCCTCGATCTCTTCGAAGGTCCACTACAGAAGAGAGTTCAATCACCCACTGCGCCACCACCCCACCACCCTCCTCACCTTAACATCCACGCGTCACACTCACTTCGACACCTTATCGCATCGCCTGTGTGATCCTCGGAGTACATTCTACACTGACTTTTATTTCCTCCTGCCACTTAAGTCGGTCCGCCAGCCAGCGTGCGTGCTCGGCACTAGATCATTATCCTCTGTCTTGGGCAGGCAGCTTTGGTAAATGTAAAAAAAAAAAAAGAAAATGAAAAAAAAGAACCAAGACAGGTAGCTTTTGTAAATGTAAAAGAGAGAAAAAAAAAAAAGAGGGCGAATTTACACACTTCCCCCCGTTGCTCTTTGCCACTCGCGCGCGCGCACACACACTCTCTCTCTCTCTCTCGCTTCCTTTTTGGATATATTTAGTTGTGTTACAAATTACGCTTTCGCTCCCTCGTTATTCTTCATCTGAATATATTATCTCGTTCTCGGGGTGTGGAGTGCGCTATTATCGCGGCTTTTTACGCGTCGTCAGTCGTTTAAATGTGAGTCTGTCGTGGAGGAGAGACCCACCCTCCCCTCCTCGTGTACCTGGGTCGACGCCTTTGTCGTAGTGAGCGGTGTGGTGGCCGCCGTGTTGTTAGCAGGTGCTGCTAACCTTGCAAGAAGCAGCACTATATATCTGTATATATATATATATATATATATATATATATATATATATTTTCATACTATTCGCCATTTCCCGCATTAGCGAAGTAGCGTTAAGAACAGAGGACTGGGCCTTTGAGGGAATATCCTCACCTGGCCCCCTTCTCTATTCCTTCTTTTTGGGAAAAAAATTAAACATATATATATATATATATATATATATATATATATATATATATATATATATATATATATATATATATATATATATATATATATTCTTTCTTTCAAACTATTCGCCATTTCCCGCATTAGCGAGGTAGGGTAAAGAACAGAGGACTGGGCCTTTGAGGGAATATCCTCATCTGGCCCTCTTCTCTGTTCCTTCTTTGGGAAAATTAAAAAAAAAAAAAACGAGAGGGGAGGATTTCCAGCCCCCCGCTCCCTCCCCTTTTAGTCGCCTTCTACGACACGCAGGGAATACGTGGGAAGTATTCTTTCTCCCCTATCCCCAGGGATAATATATATATATATATATATATATATATATATATATATGTGTGTGTGTGTGTGTGTGTGTGTGTGTGTGTGTGTGTGTGTATTCATACATGTACGTATGCATATGAATATCCATACAAGGATAGTCTCTGATGGATAATACGAGGCTCTCGTTGCTTTGAGCAGACAGACTTAGCGCACTGAAGGTTTGCAGAGGAGAGAAAAGAAAAAAAAAGAGTTTGGTCTCAATACATTGTGATCAAGTGGTCAAAGTCACCATGTCTGGACGGGGTTGTAACAGGTCCTATACGTGTCCAAAACATGACTGTCATACTTATAAGGTCTTTCACACACACACACACACACACACACACACACACACACATACACAAACGCTTGTACAAGCATACGCCCAAGGAGGCAAATCATAGATCCATGTTTTGGCTAAAGCCTTTTTTTTCTTTATTCTTTTTTTTTTGTATATGCATGCAGGGATATGTATTTATACGCACAGCAAGCACGCCCAGCGACACGCGCACATGCGTGTCCTTATCTAAGATACACTTCAAAACACGAGTGGAAAAGTACCCGGATATACACACTTACGTCGACGAATAGGCTTAACGAGATACGTAGCTCACGCACCAACGTTAAACCCGTCGTTTAAACATGGAGGTTTAAGCTCGTTTACGTAAATGAATATACAGGCGTTCACAGGCAATTTCAGGGTACGTACCGACTGTTTACGAACTGATTCGCTTTTCTCACTTGAAAATGAATATATCTTATTTTTTCTATCATTACCTCCACCAATTTAATCATCCCCCACCACCATTTCCTCCAGCGTTATTGCCTCCACCACCACAACCCCCCACCACCACCAACACAGACGCCATCATCCTAACTTAGCGACATTCGACCGTAATCCCCAAGTTTGATGTGGTCTTAAGACCCTAAAAAGTCTACAACCGGAGTGTAAATAACTTTCCTTAGATACGTAAACAGAGTGTAAATAACTTTTCCTTTGATACGTAAACAGTAAAAGTCCTGTAACCAGAGAATATCTCTTGTTTCAGGATATTTATTGAAATCTTTTCTGCAAATATCCAAGTGAAAGAAAATATTTACATTGCTGTAATGTACCCTCGGGGATCAGAATATTTACATACGATATTTCGTGTGTGTGTAAATGTTTTACCTTGATCCCAAGCGTCTGGGTAACGTGCCTCTGTAAATGTGGTCTCCCGGAGACCCACCAAAACTTACAGTGATGAGAGGCGAAAGTTTCTGACACTCGCGTAGTCTCCCCAGGGAGGAATGGGGGCTGGGGATCGGTAGTGGGGGGGCTGGGGGATGGGTAGTGAGGGCTGGGGGGATTGGTAGTGGGAGTTGGGCTTGTGGTGGGGATTCGTACAGAAGGGCGGGCCGGTGATGTGGTGGGCGTGGGGTGGGGATTCGGATAGAGACTGGAGACGTGTTGGGGATTCGGCTGGGTTTAAGAAAAGAACTATGGGTTTAAGGTAGGGGATGACTGGGGCTGAAGTGGGGATTAGGAGAGAAGCTTGAGATAGGAGTGAGAAGTGTTAGAGGGATTAGGGATTACGGAGAGGATTGGAATCTGAAGTGGAGACTATGAGGATTACGAACTGAGGATTGAATACTGGGGATTAGGAACGAGTCATGAGTGATTCGTTGGAGGACGAAGAAAAGGATTGGAATGAGGAGGGGAGGAGGTAAACGTGTGGGGGGCGCGCGCGCGTAGGGGGGTGGAGGAGGAGGAGGAGGAGGGAAGGGGAGGGGCAGTGATGTGAAATATACATAAAAAAAAAGTACCAGCTCCTTACTCACCAGACGACAGTGTTACCATGTCCAAGGTCAGGTCATAGTGCCACGATCATCACAACAGGAGAGGTGTGTGGGGAGTCGCTGTCAGTCGTCGGCTGTGGTAACACTGCCGCGCACGACAACGCATTAACACACACACACACACCCCAGATCACCCCACCCCAGACCCTGCTGCAATATTCAGAGTGATCACAAAGTTGGAAAAACTTTTCCCCGACGGCCGTACGTAACTCACGCGGCGCACCCTGGCACGCCGTGGGCCCCCCGCTGCGCTAACTCCCTAACTCCTATGTACCTACCACTCCCCGTCCCCTCTCCCCGTCTGTCTGGTTCTCCCTGGCTCTTTCCCCGACATCCCTGTGGCGCCCAGAGTACTATATTTCACAATCCATTGACCATCTTCAGAATTTCTTGGTCCTCTCTTAGTTTCCCTGACCATAAAGCTCCCTGGCCCTTCTAGAGTCTCTCCAGAACTTCCTGGCCCTTCTAGAGTCTCTCCAGAACTTCCTGGCCCTTCTAGAGTCTCTCCAGAACTTCCTGGCCCTTCTAGAGTCTCTCCAGAACTTCCTGGCCCTTCTAGAGTCTCTCCAGAACTTCCTGGCCCTTCTAGAGTCTCTCCAGAACTTCCTGGCCCTTCTAGAGTCTCTCCAGAACTTCCTGGCCCTTCCAGAGTCTCTCCAGAACTTCCTGGCCCTTCTAGAGTCTCTCCAGAACTTCCTGGCCCTTCTAGAGTCTCTCCAGAACTTCCTGGCCCTTCTAGAGTCTCTCCAGAACTTCCTGGCCCTTCTAGAGTCTCTCCAGAACTTCCTGGCCCTTCTAGAGTCTCTCCAGAACTTCCTGGTCCTTCTAGAGTCTCTCCAGAACTTCCTGGCCCTTCTAGAGTCTCTCCAGAACTTCCTGGCCCTTCTAGAGTCTCTCCAGAACTTCCTGGCCCTTCTAGAGTCTCTCCAGAACTTCCTGGCCCTTCTAGAGTCTCTCCAGAACTTCCTGGCCCTTCTAGAGTCTCTCCAGAACTTCCTGGCCCTTCTAGAGTCTCTCCAGAACTTCCTGGCCCTTCTAGAGTCTCTCCAAAACTTCCTGGCCCTTTTAGAGTCTCTCCAGAACTTCCTGGCCCTTCTAGAGTCTCTCCAGAACTTCCTGGCCCTTCTAGAGTCTCTCTAGAACTTCCTGGCCCTTCTAGAGTCTCTCCAGAACTTCCTGGCCCTTCTAGAGTCTCTCCAGAACTTCCTGGCACTCCCTGGCCAAAACCTGTCCTCACGTGGCCCTCCCTCGCAATTCATGTGACACTCCTCGACGATGGCCATCCATCACATTGCTCTCTGCACTACCAGCTGGCACTCCTCCTCCTCCATGACTTCCGTCACTACCTGGCATTCCAAGGCGCTACATGGCACTCTGACTAGATTACTCCAGTTCTATTTGTCATGATACATGGTCGTCCGGTGCTATCATTGATCCTCCAGGGCAGCCAGGACGTGTGGTCGTCCATGGTTCCCCAAGGCCAGGCAGGACGTGTGGTCGTCCATGGTTCCCCCAGGCCGTGCAGGACATGTGGTCGTCCATGAGGGCCAGGAAGGACGTGTGGTCGTCAATGGTTCCCCCAGGCCGTGCAGGACATGTGGTCGTCCATGAAGGCCAGGCAGGACGTGCGGTCGTCCATGGTTCACGTGTGGTCGTCCATGGTTCCCCCAGGCCTTGCAGGACATGTGGTCGTCCATGAGGGCCAGGCAGGACGTGCGGTCGTCCATGGTTCTTGCGTGTGACACACGTGATGACGAGCATGGTCCCTCGCCTTCCTCAACACCTCACACACACATCATTCCTCCGTCGACACATATCCCTCAGAGCCAGACTTGCTTCGTGCAGGTGACAGACGCCCGTGTGACTGAACACAAGCCCGACTCTTTGTGTATACCTTAACTGGGCGTAAACCTGGCCCTCGCCTGTAGCTACCTCATCTAGATGTAAACCTGATCATGAGTGTCTACTACCTTGACAACTACATTGGCTTAGTACCGGGACTCACCACCACCACTTCGCCTCGATGCTACTAACCAAACCTTCCCCTGGGTTCCCTGGCGTCATCAATAAACATGGGTTCGTTCATGACACGTGCGATAATCACCCACACCTGCAAAGTATATTACCCAGTGGAAGTTTGCAGTGCCACTGTTCGTGTGCCACTTAATCAATGGGACTGCTTCTGTAAGTCGTTCGTCCACACCCCGCTGAGAGGGGTCCTGTTTACCAGGAGTGTCCACCAGCGTCCGCGTCTCTTAACATCGGGGTTGCTGGTGGTGTTGGGGGTGATCACAAAGCTATACCACCATCTCTGGAGCCTCCTCCTACTGCTGTCTCTACGGTCGCACACCCCTAAGTATTGAATGAAGTTATGAGGATAATGCAAATGGTGTCTTGGTATCGAGGGAGGTGAGGTGCAGATAGTCCTTCCTCTTCTCTTAGTACTTTTCTCCTGCCTTTTGCCGTCTCCCTCACACCCTCATCCTCCACCTCAGTTCCTCCTCCCTATCTACTATCACTATCCATCATAAAACTCTCATTATAGACAACTTAACCTGTTATCAGTCCCATGTCCTTCCTTCCACTTCTCCTCCTCCTCCTCCTCCTCACCTTACCCCTCCATCTTTCCTTTCCCTTCCCCACCATTTACTCCCCCCCACCCTCCCCTCCCCTCCCCTCCCACCTCCAATCCCTCCCTCCCCACCACCAAATCATACCCTCCACCCCCTTCGTCTCCCCTCTCAGGCAGATTAGCCACTACCCTCGAAGTATGCCTTCTGGGACCTACCATTATCTGTACTCAGGCCACTTCTGTCAAAGCTCCCCTTCCTCCTCTTCCTCCTCCTGCTCCTCCTCCCTCAGTATATATCCCGCTGATTGAGCTGGCCTCCCTCGGCCAGGTGACCTGACTCCACCACCGACACAACGACCTGGCTTCCTCGACCTCCCCGGCCGGGGTTATCTCTAAACTGATCCCCCCCAAGGCCAGGTCAGCTGAATTGCATTTACATGATATGAAAGCCCTCCTCTCTCTCTCTCTCTCTCTCTCTCTCTCTCTCTCTCTCTCTCTCTCTGGCAGCCGTGGTCTTCCTAGACACACACACACACACACACACACACACACACACACACACACACACACGTCTATTTTTTCTTTTCCGTCTGTCTGTTGATCACCCACGAGTTCTACCCGACTCTCTACCTTCAACCACCACATCCAACCTATCCCACTCTCATCCACCTAACGAGGCATCAACCAAAACCTCCTTCAACCCCTCCATTTCCATCCACAATCTTCAACTACTCCATCCACACACAATTCATCCATCCACCGTCCTCGGTTTACACAAGGCAACATTTATTCTCCATCCATTATTCAATCCGCTCAGCTCGTTACAACGAAGGTGTCCCCCAGCGACGACTGTATTCGTCACCAAACATCTGATCCCGGATACTCTCGTGGGCGACGGTCAGCGGGCGGGGAAAGCGAATGATGATGGAAGGCGTTACAACAGACGACACAACAGAGGCCATAGACAACACAAGAGGTTGAACGCCACCTAATGAAACGCGTGAGGAGTGCCCTGACAATTACGGGTGGGGGGGGGGGGGGGGGGTTTGCATGTTTACGCGAGTGGGATCAGATCCAACTTACACCACAGTCTGGTCATGGGGGAGGGGGGGGGAGGGGGGGAAGTGGGTTGACACGCACGCCATCCACTTAGCAATGGTCACCGTAAGGTCGCGTCTTCCCTGGCTGGAGTGTCTGTCTTTGGAGACTGGTGGTGGTGGTGGTGGTGGTAGATGTGGTGGTGGTGGTGGTAGATGAGGTGGTGGTAGATGTGGTGGTGGTGGTGGTGACAGCTCTTGTAATTGTGGTGGCCTTTTGAAGGTCATGATGAAGGTGGTGGTGGTAGTGGTGGTGTGGAGGTGGAGGTCTTCCTCCAACATCTCTCGTCCTTCGCCTCGTTCATTATTTCGAGAATCAATAACATTCCTTGTTTTTAAGAGACGCAACGACACAGAGAGAGAGAGAGAGAGAGAGAGAGAGAGAGAGAGAGAGAGAGAGAGAGAGAGAGAGAGAGAGAGAGAGAGAGACTGCTCGAGATGTCCGTATATATATATATACACACACACACCAGCAAATTACCTGTGTGTGGTATGTTATGTGAGAGATGATAGTTGTGGTGGTGGTGGTGGTGAGGGGGAGAGAGAGAGAGAGAGAGAGAGCAGGTGGGGGGAGGAGGGAGCCGGCTCTGTGGGAGGGAGGGACAGACGGGGAGGGAGGGAGGGAACACACGATGTCATCTTTTATGCATCAGTCAACACGGGCGGCAGACATGCTCACGCTACTGATAGATCATGATTACAGGGTGAGGTGAGCCGGGGGCAGGCAGCTCTTGCATGGACCTGGCTAACACTTCCTCCCCCCCCTCCCTCACCCGTCCTCCTGCCCAGGCGGGAGGAGAGGGGTGGTAGAGAGGGGAGGTTGGTAGAGGTGGAGGGAAGGGAGGCAGGGGGGAGAAGCGGTGGGGTGCGGGCGTGTGGGAGGAGGAGGAGGAGGAGGAGGAGGAGGAGGAGAGGAAGCGCATGGCAAGGACAGACAACAGAAGACCTGATGGTCTATGATAAGGGCTGGAATAGCGTCAGTTGTTAATCTACATATATTTAATGCTACTAATCTATATAGATGGAGGCAGGATCAAAAAGAAGGAGGCTCCTCCCAACTCGACAATATAGATGGAGACAGGATAGTAAAGAAGAAGGCTCCTCTTAACTCGACAATATAGATGGAGACAGGATCGTAAAGCAGGAGGCTCCTCACCCCCTCACCATTCCCTCCAGCACACCAGCCTGCAGGATGATTGCTATCAAAGTACGCCACACGGTTGAGAGAGAGAGAGAGAGAGAGAGAGAGAGAGAGAGAGAGAGAGAGAGAGAGAGAGAGAGAGAGAGAGAGAGAGAGAGAGAGCATATGCTGACGTGGAAATTCTATAGGAAAGTGACGAAATGGTAGAACCCCTTCTGATCTAGTCTCAGCCGCAGAGATTCTCTTGGAGGAAGCGCTTTGGCCTCTTAACTTGCTAAGCAGAAGGAAGATGAAATAACTGAATGATATCGTTTCCTTCTTCATGTGAGACATATTCCCTGACAATTCCTCTCGTTGAAGTACTTGTCTGGCCATGATTTTTTAATCTACTGATTGTCTCCAGCCTAGATAAGACCACCTGATGGTAATTCATTTCAAAGTTCTACAAATCTACGAGGGGTAGGAGAGGAGGCGGAGGTTAGGGGAGAGGTGTAGGAGAGGAGAGATGGCAGAGGATATGGTGTCACTCTGTAGTGTGATGAACAGGGGGTAGACGATGGCAGGGCTGGGATGATAACAACAGTAATGGTTTGAGGGAGTGTAGACAATGGTGTCAGAGAGGTTTTGATGGAATCAATGGTGGCAGTTTGAGCTCACGTTGGTATGGATGATGGTGGTGTCAGAGGACAGTGGTGGCAGGGGATGATGATAATGACGATGGCAAGGACGCTGTTGTCAGCGACCAGTGGTGGCAGGGGATTGATGGGGGGGCAAAGATAACCCAAGAAGTTACAGTGACAGAGGTCATGTTGGAAGAGTGTTATTTTAAGAGGAAGGCGTTTCCAAGTGTTGGCAGGAAACGATGGTGTCAGAGTGGTGGCAGGGAATGATGTCAGCGTCACGCTCTCTATCGTTAAGGGTCTGACCCCCATTAGCCCTTGAGCAAGAGGTACATGAAAGCGGTATTCACAAAGACCAGTTACAAGCGCTAGTTAACCATGCATAGTAATGAGCACCTACGTTTTTATGGAGTCCAGGCTGGGGGGTAATTGTCAAGGGGGGGGAGGGGGGGAGAACACTCAGGCTGGTAGAGGAGGGTAATGTCAGGGGAGAAGAGAAAGAACACCCAAGCTGGGGTGATTGTCATGAGGGGAGAGAACACAGCCAGGCTGGGAGAGTGTCAAGGAAAGGAAGACAACACCAGAGGTAAGGGTGATTATCAAGGGAGAGAACGCCCTTTAAGCTAGGGTGATTGTGAGGGGAGATAATGAATTCGTCCCTTCTATTTTCTTTTCTCTATTTTTTTCTATTAAGGTTTTACCCTTTATGAAACATTAGGTGGAGGTGGCGCTCCCATGCCTGTCTGTTAGTCTGTCTCTTAGACTGTCTGTCTATTCGTCTCCGTCTGTCTGTCTGTTTGTCTGTCTGCGTCATGCCCGTCTGTCTGTATGTAGGCCTGAGCCTTCGTCATACTCTTCTTATCAGACCACCTTTTTATCACTCCATATCACTTGTCTCTCTTATCGTCATAACATGTCATAATTGGCATAATAATCCTTATGTTTATTCCTTGTAATATGTTTTGATACCACCAGGTTTTACCGATGCAAAATAATTCAAAACAATATCAGCAGTTAGTACTTTTGAACTCAGCTTCAGTTCAGAATTTCAAAGAGAACGACGAAAACTTTTTAAGAAACGACAAAAGCAAATATATGAATCAAATAACAATAATAATAATGATAATAATAATAATAATAATAATAATAATAATAATAATAATAATAATAATAATAAATCTTTCTTTTCTTCATACTTGTTTGCCGTTTTCTGCACAGCAAAGGCAGCACCAAGAAAAATGGCCTCATTTGCTCACATCCATTCTTTGGTTGTATGTAATGAACCGAAACCAGATCGCCTATCTGCAGCCAAGTCCCACAGACCTTTCTATGATTGCCTCTGACCGTTTCATATGCCTTGGGTCATTCCACTGACAGCACGTCGCCCCCCCCCCCCCCCCCCCGTATATCATTCGCTACAGTATGATCTATTTCGTGGAATCCTCATTCCCTCCTACATGTTCCGGCTCCGGTCATTTAAATCGTTTTCACGCCATCCTTCCATTTCCTCCTAGTTTTCCCCATTTTCCTTGTTCCTACCACTTCTGACATGTCAACCTCTCCACACTCATCCTCTCAATATGTCCAAACCATTTCAGCGCACTCTTCTCAGCTCTCTCAACCATACTCTTCTTATTGCCACACCTCCCTTTTACCCAAAGATGTCTTATTTTAGCTGCAATCTCATCCTCTCTAACCGCTTTGCCAAACTCCACCTTACTCGAGGCTTTTAACACCTTCTCTTTTCACTAGATCAATCTATGACTAATCTCGCATAACTCCACGTCCCAAATGCCCTACATATCCCTCTCTACCATCCAATACATTCGAAAGTCCTTCCGAATACTCACTCCATCATCTCTTCTCCTCATCTTTGCCAGTTACCATTTCTCTATCTGCTTCCTTCGCTAATGCTTCCATTTATACTCTTGTTCTCCTCATACTACACTCACCTTCCTCCAAAACATTTATTATTCTCCTTGAAATACGCCAATGATAACTTACTCTGATTGTCATTTGACCTCTTTCTTTTTTTCTAATCCCTGTACCTTCCTCCACCTCATGTCGCATCCTCCTTTCTCATCGATCTCTCAATGAAAACTTAACGTCCTCATCCACTACTCACAGCCCTGCCGCATGTGCCTATACCCCTCCTACGCGCCTCACACTTCTCCCGCACATGTGTGCACTGCTCCCTTAGATACCTCCCATTCACACGGGATACCCGACACCCTCTAGTTATGACCCCCATCTGCCACATCACCCACGCCATCTCTCGCATCAAAATTGCTGACGCACTCACTCAGCTCCTCTCAAAAAAGGCTCGCCTCTCTTCCTCACGCCTCTTGCCATCAGGTACACAAGCATAAACAACCACCACATCGGTCTGGGTTCATGCTATTCCACATACTCACACAACTTCAGCAGAAGTGCCACCCCTTCGTTTGCTTTCATCTCCACTGCACCTTGGACACAGACAGGCCATCCTTCTCCCTATCCCTCGAGGTCAGTTTCACTCACGAGCCAGAATACCCAAGTTCTCGCCTCTCCAGGCATACTACCCTCCTTTACCTTGCTCCCTTCTTGGCGACGTCCACGTACGTTAAGCTGCCCAAGCCTGAGCCTTTAAGGAGGATGAGCACTCAGAGTGAGTGAGTTTATTATAGCAGAATACATATAGTTTATGTATATGACTATATCACCGAGGAAGCACAGAGTATAAATACATATACAGTTAATGTATATGAATATATCACAGAGGATACACATACTGCCCCAACACTGACCACCACAACTCTGACTGCCCCAACACTGACCACCACAAGACTGACTAGCACAACACTGACTACCACAACCCAGACCAAACACCACAGCGACCACTGAAAAACTGAGGTTAACTCACAACACCCTCTTGACCTCCTACAACCTTAACTCTAAAGGATTCTTGGTATCAGCAGATACGAAAAAAAAATCTCACAATGCCAGACAACACACTACCACTGCGCCATCATAACTTACAACACCACCCGAGACATTACAACACCATCACCACAATGCATGTTTGTTGGTTCGCCCGTCTCCTCCGACTCCGTTTTCGTTCGTCCCTGAATTACCAGTTCAAAAGAAATCTAATCTAATTCAAACAGCTTTTGAAGACACAGTTGCGACATGACGGTAAGAAGTGGTTTGCAGATGTAGGTCAAAGGTCAGTGTCACACGGTCTGTACATACTCCTGCAAACGCTGAGGTCAGGTCAGGCAACTCTACCCTGTGTCAAATGTATTTCTGAAATCGGGTTCATTGGTGTGTGTGTGTGTGTGTGTGTGTGTGTGTGTGTGTGAAATCACCTATCTATAATGACCTATTTGCACTGTACGGGAAAGGAATTTAACGCTTGTATAGGGCCCCACATTTCTTGTGTATGTACGTATGTATGTATGTACGTGTTTTTGTGTCTGTGTTTATACCGTGAACAAAGGCATCAACGAAAGCTTTATCAGAGGAGTGCGCCCACTGCTCACATCAACCGGTCTGGATTTAGCTATATGTTGACATCAATATGCTGACATCATTATGTTGACATCAATATGTTGACATCAATATGCTGACATCATTATGATGACATCAATATGTTGACATCATTATGATGACATCAATATGTTGACATCAATATGCTGCCATTGATATCATTATGCTGACATCAATATCTTGACATCAATATGCTGACATTATGTTGACATCAATATGCTGACATCAATATGCTGACTATGCTGACATCAATATGCTGACATCAATATCTTGACATCAATATGCTGACATCATTATGCTGACATCAATATCTTGATATCAATATGCTGACATCAATATCTTGACATCAATATGCTGACATCAATATGCTGACATCATTATGCTGACATCAATATGCTGACATCAATATGTTGACATCTATATGCTGACATCATTATGTTGACATCAATATGCTGACACCAATATGTAGACATCAATATGTTGACATCATTATGTTGACATCAATATGCTGAGATCATTATGCTGACATCAATATGCTGACATCATTATGCTGACATCATTATGCTGACATCAATATGCTGACATCAATATGCTGACACCAATATGTTGACATCAATATGCTGACATTATGCTGACATCATTATGCTGACATCAATATGCTGACATCAATATGTTGACATCTATATGCTGACATCAATATGCTGACATCAATATGCTGACACCAATATGTAGACATCAATATGTTGACATCATTATGCTGGCATCAATATCTTGAAGTTATTTACACTAACGCCAGCAGCGAGGAGGAATCTCTCTCTCGCGGAACTATTGATTAAGTACAAAATGATCTCTCTTACTAAGAATTTCGAAGCTTATCTTTATATCTAGCTAAACGCCCAAGAATCACTTCAATTTAGGAATCATTGTAAAAGTCGTTTTCAGTTCATTTCCCTGCGGACAGACTCTCAGGGATTTACGAGTCGGTCTTTCACTCACTGGAACAAATTACTGGAACGCAAGGAACACAGCCCATACATGGAAAGGAAGAACCACGTACGTATCCATTCCAGTGGCAGATGTAGGTCCAGCTTGGCCAAGCGTGTGAGATCGCAAGATGTGTGTGTGTGTGAGGAAGAGAAGAGAAGTCGAGGAGATTCAATGGATTTTATGAATCTAGTTGTCAAGTGTGCTCAGATATAAAAATAGATATAGTTATAGAAATTGGTATAGAAGTAGATATAGATTATCATGATGTGGATAGATCGCTTGGGGCGTATAGTTGCAACAGCAGGAGCAATAGTGTGTGCTAAACACACACACACACACACACACACACAAGGGTAGCTATCCAAACACAGATCACCCATCACCAACACGTGTATATTACATACGAGCACCCGAAAAGACGTACGCAAATGCGTATCACATGCAACACAAGCGAGTTCATCGACACTTCGTCTGATCATAAAAGAGGCGTTTCTGCGTAACGATATATTTCGCGAACGGCAAAACCGTCCATTTCTACGTATGTTTACGTCGCTACGACGCAGGTGAGTGGCCAGATAAGGGGAAAGTTTCATCTCGGGATCACGTTTTCTCTTCCTGCGGATATCTCTACCATTCCTTGGTTATCTATCTGTCTATCTATCTATTCCAGGCATACGCGTCTGCTGTGGATAGCGGTTAGGGTGCGGGACCTCTGGCTACCGTCTAGGGAGAGATGGAGAGAGAGAGAGAGAGAGAGAGAGAGAGAGAGAGAGAGAGAGAGAGAGAGAGAGAGAGAGAGAGAGAGAGAGAGAGAGAGAGAGAGAGAGAGAGAGAGAGAGAGAGAGAGAGAGTAGCAGCCCAGATGGGAGAATATTACCATAAAACGAAGACACACAGGAACCCGCCGACCCAGAGAGCAACTTTAAGTAGAAACCATACACGAACGAATGACACGAGAAATGCAATGTGTGACATGAGGACACACACACACACACACAGACGATAATGAGGCATAACCATTGAAAAATAAATAGATAATGATAATAAAATAATGATAATGAAAATGATAATAAGTGATGATAATGATAATAATGATATTGATAATAATGATAATAACGATAATGATAATGATAATAATAGTAATAAAAATAATAATGATGATAATAATAATAATAATGAGAGTAAACCAATAACTAATTGAATTCCTCACAAACAGCTACGTCTGAAACACTCTGATTTGTTTGTCTTCTCTGCATACAACACACAGACACCCCCCTCCCCGACCCCTCCCCCCACGATATTCTGTTCAGTTATTCGTTCGAAATAAATCACCCACCGTCTTCCCCTGTTTACACCATTGTGATAAAAAAAAAAAAAGAAGAAAAATCCCAGGACAAAATTATGACTGAAAATAACCCTTTCCCATCCCCTTCCCTCCACCCCCCCCCCCCACACCACCACACCCACCCCCACCATCTCGTGTAAACATCTGCTTTCTACACACGGCGGCAAACAGCTGACTTCTCCCCCCCCCACCCCACCCCCCTCCTCCCAGCCAGGCCGTAAACATGTGTGTGTGTGTGTGTGTGTGTGTGTGTGTGTGTGTGTGTGTGTGTGTGTGTGTGTGTGTGTCAGTGAGTGAGAAGGGCGCATTTAACCGGTGTAAAAAAAAAAAAAGAAAAAGAAAACGAAAGGAGAAAACGTCATTATGGTGCCAACACTTTCGAAAAACACTTGTAGAACAAAGGGATGTCTATTATATATATATGTTTTTTTTTTTTTTTTTTTTTTTATACTTTGTCGCTGTCTCCCGCGTTTGCGAGGTAGCGCAAGGAAACAGACGAAAGAAATGGCCCAACCCCCCCCCCCCCCATACACATGTACATACACACGTCCACACACGCAAATATACATACCTACACAGCTTTCCATGGTTTACCCCAGACGCTTCACATGCCTTGCTTCAATCCACTGACAGCACGTCAACCCCTGTATACCACATGACTCCAATTCACTCTATTTCTTGCCCTCCTTTCACCCTCCTGCATGTTCAGGCCCCGATCACACAAAATCTTTTTCACTCCATCTTTCCACCTCCAATTTGGTCTCCCTCTTCTCCTCGTTCCCTCCACCTCCGACACATATATCCTCTTGGTCAATCTCTCCTCACTCATTCTCTCCATGTGCCCAAACCATTTCAAAACACCCTCTTCTGCTCTCTCAACCACGCTCTTTTTATTTCCACACATCTCTCTTACCCTTACGTTACTTACTCGATCAAACCACCTCACACCACACATTGTCCTCAAACATCTCATTTCCAGCACATCCATCCTCCTGCGCACATCTCTATCCATAGCCCACGCCTCGCAACCATACAACATTGTTGGAACCACTATTCCCTCAAACATACCCATTTTTGCTTTCCGAGATAATGTTCTCGACTTCCACACATTTTTCAAGGCTCCCAAAATTTTCGCCCCCTCCCCCACCCTATGATCCACTTCCGCTTCCATGGTTCCATCCGCTGACAGATCCACTCCCAGATATCTAAAACACTTCACTTCCTCCAGTTTTTCTCCATTCAAACTCACCTCCCAATTGACTTGACCCTCACCCCTACTGTACCTAATAACCTTGCTCTTATTCACATTTACTCTCAACTTTCTTCTTCCACACACTTTACCAAACTCAGTCACCAGCTTCTGCAGTTTCTCACATGAATCAGCCACCAGCGCTGTATCATCAGCGAACAACAACTGACTCACTTCCCAAGCTCTCTCATCCCCAACAGACTTCATACTTGCCCCTCTTTCCAGGACTCTTGCATTTACCTCCCTTACAACCCCATCCATAAACAAATTAAACAACCATGGAGACATCACACACCCCTGCCGCAAACCTACATTCACTGAGAACCAATCACTTTCCTCTCTTCCTACACGTACACATGCCTTACATCCTCGATAAAAACTTTTCACTGCTTCTAACAACTTGCCTCCCACACCATATATTCTTAATACCTTCCACAGAGCATCTCTATCAACTCTATCATATGCCTTCTCCAGATCCATAAATGCTACATACAAATCCATTTGCTTTTCTAAGTATTTCTCACATACATTCTTCAAAGCAAACACCTGATCCACACATCCTCTACCACTTCTGAAACCGCACTGCTCTTCCCCAATCTGATGCTCTGTACATGCCTTCACCCTCTCAATCAATACCCTCCCATATAATTTACCAGGAATACTCAACAAACTTATACCTCTGTAATTTGAGCACTCACTCTTATCCCCTTTGCCTTTGTACAATGGCACTATGCACGCATTCCGCCAATCCTCAGGCACCTCACCATGAGTCATACATACATTAAATAACCTTACCAACCAGTCAACAATACAGTCACCCCCTTTCTTAATAAATTCCACTGCAATACCATCCAAACCTGCTGCCTTGCCGGCTTTCATCTTCCGCAAAGCTTTTACTACCTCTTCTCTGTTTACCAAATCATTTTCCCTAACCCTCTCACTTTGCACACCACCTCGACCAAAACACCCTATATCTGCCACTCTGTCATCAGACACATTCAACAAACCTTCAAAATACTCATTCCATCTCCTTCTCACATCACCGCTACTTGTTATCACCTCCCCATTTACGCCCTTCACTGAAGTTCCCATTTGCTCCCTTGTCTTACGCACCCTATTTACCTCCTTCCAGAACATCTTTTTATTCTCCCTAAAATTTACTGATAGTCTCTCACCCCAACTCTCATTTGCCCTTTTTTTCACCTCTTGCACCTTTCTCTTGACCTCCTGTCTCTTTCTTTTATACTTCTCCCACTCAATTGCATTTTTTCCCTGCAAAAATCGTCCAAATGCCTCTCTCTTCTCTTTCACTAATACTCTTACTTCTTCATCCCACCACTCACTACCCTTTCTAAACAGCCCACCTCCCACTCTTCTCATGCCACAAGCATCTTTTGCGCAATCCATCACTGATTCCCTAAATACATCCCATTCCTCCCCCACTCCCCTTACTTCCATTGTTCTCACCTTTTTCCATTCTGTACACAGTCTCTCCTGGTACTTCCCCACACAGGTCTCCTTCCCAAGCTCACTTACTCTCACCACCTTCTTCACCCCAACATTCACTCCTCTTTTCTGAAAACCCATACTAATCTTCACCTTAGCCTCCACAAGATAATGATCAGACATCCCTCCAGTTGCACCTCTCAGCACATTAACATCCAAAAGTCTCTCTTTCGCACGCCTGTCAATTAACACGTAATCCAATAACGCTCTCTGGCCATCTCTCCTACTTACATAAGTATACTTATGTATATCTCGCTTTTTAAACCAGGTATTCCCAATCATCAGTCCTTTTTCAGCACATAAATCTACAAGCTCTTCACCATTTCCATTTACAACACTGAACACCCCATGCATACCAATTATTCCCTCAACTGCCACATTACTCACCTTTGCATTCAAATCACCCATCACTATAACCCGGTCTCGTGCATCAAAACCGCTAACACACTCATTTAGCTGCTCCCAAAACACTTGCCTCTCATGATCTTTCTTCTCATGCCCAGGTGCATATGCACCAATAATCACCCACCTCTCTCCATCAACTTTCAATTTTACCCATATTAATCGAGAATTTACTTTCTTACATTCTATCACATACTCCCACAACTCCTGTTTCAGGAGTATTGCTACTCCTTCCCTTGCTCTTGTCCTCTCACTAACCCCTGACTTCACTCCCCAGACATTTCCAAACCACTCCTCCCCTTTACCCTTGAGCTTCGTTTCACTCAGAGCCAAAACATCCAGGTTCCTTTCCTCAAACATACTACCTATCTCTCCTTTTTTCACATCTTGGTTACATCCACACACATTTAGGCACCCCACTCTGAGCCTTCGAGGAGGATGATCACTCCCCGCGTGACTCCTTCTTCTGTTTCCCATTTTAGAAAGTTAATACAAGGAGGGGAGGATTTCCGGCCCCCCGCTCCCGTCCCCTCTAGTCGCTTTCTACGACACGCGAGGAATACGTGGGAAGTATTCTTTCACCCCTATCCCCAGGGATAATATACATATATATATACATATACACACACACACACACACACACACACACATATGCACATACACACACACACACACACATACATATATATACATATGAAAAATGTAAGAAACAATTTAGAAAACAATCTTTTAGCTTGAAATGAATGAAAAAAAATGAATGTCACATAATGGTTCAACCTCTGTCTATGGAAAAGGAAATGTACAATTTATTCACACAAACGTATATATATATATATATATGTATATATACAAAATACTGCAGTGTAACTGTGCATGATTGAGGGAGCTTGAATAAATAATAACAGGTCCTCGAGGGTGGGGGAGGGAGGAGGTGAATGTATTCGGTGTCCCGATGACAAATGGCGTTTATGTGATTATTTACGTCAACGTGTGTCACCGAGGGTATTGAGTCGCTGTCGGTGACGGGGTGGGCGGGATATATGAATTACCGGAGTTTACCGGGAGGAAGACACGCCTGGCACCCACATGGCGTCGCCATTGGCAGGCGACGAAGGGGAGGGAGGAGGAGAGATCTCCCCCCCACTTCCCTTTCCCATCCCGCGTATCTCTGGCGCGTAACATCTTCCCATTGTGGTCCTAGCCGCATCCCATAGGTCGGCCGGTCCCCTGCCCCCATCCAGTGACTATTGGTGAAGATGCGCCCGTGGGCGGGGTTCATATCTTGTCTCCGCCAATGGGCGCGGGCTTCGCGGTCGGTGGGCGGGGCTGGGGAAGGCTCATCCTAGTGTCTGTTTGGTGAATCTTCGACACCGGGGCGGCAGGTCTCGTCCCCAGCCCCTCCCTCCCGGCGTTACTCTCGTCCGAAGCGGGTGTGCGCGATCAATACGGTGGGGCGACTGGGAAGAAACAAGGAGAAGAGCGGATGATCGGCCGCCAGGGGGAGGAGGAGGAGGAGGGAAGGGAGGGAGGAGGATTCAGGAGGGACGGGGAAGAGGTGGGCGGGGGGATGGATGGGAAGGGGGAGGGGGGAGAGCTGTTGCCGCCGCCTACTCACACGAAGTCGAGGCGAGGCGCGTCGCCCCCTTCTCCCCTTCCTCCCCTCCCCTTCCACCCCACCATCGCTTGTAGCACCCCAACCCTCTCCCCCCCACCCACCACTCCCCCAAGACTGAACCACTGTAAATAGAAAGCCAACGATATGACTGTGATGAATGGATCTTTATATTACATAAAGCGAGGGAGGATGTATTGATCGCAATGCACTTTACGATGACGAACGGTATCAATGATTCATCTGTATCTATCAATATCTATCTCCAACACCTCTCTTCGAGATCCATCTATCCCCAACACCTTTCTCAAGGATCTTTCCCCAAAATTCATCTACCTCCACCAGCTTTCCTCAAGACCTATCTACCTCCACCAGCTTTCCTCAAGATCTATCTACCTCCACCAGCTTTCCTCAAGACCTATCTACCTCCACCAGCTTTCCTCAAGACCTATCTACCTCCACCAGCTTTCCTCAAGACCTATCTACCTCCACCAGCTTTCCCCAAGATTCATCTACCTCCACCAGCTTTCCTCAAGACCTATCTACCTCCACCAGCTTTCCTCAAGACCTATCTACCTCCACCAGCTTTCCCCAAGATTCATCTGCCTCCACCAGCTTTCCTCAAGACCTATCTACCTCCACCAGCTTTCCTCAAGACCTATCTACCTCCACCAGCTTACCCCAAAATTCATCTATCTCCACCAGCTTTCCTCAAGATCTATCTACCTCCACCAGCTTTCCTCAAGACCTATCTACCTCTACCAGCTTTCCCCAAGATTCATCTACCTCCACCAGCTTTCCTCAAGACCTATCTACCTCCACCAGCTTTCCTCAAGACCTATCTACCTCCACCAGCTTACCCCAAAATTCATCTATCTCCACCAGCTTTCCTCAAGATCTATCTACCTCCACCAGCTTTCCTCAAGACCTATCTACCTCCACCAGCTTTCCCCAAGATTCATCTACCTCCACCAGCTTTCCTCAAGACCTATCTACCTCCACCAGCTTTCCTCAAGACCTATCTACCTCCACCAGCTTTCCCCAAGATTCATCTACCTCCACCAGCTTTCCCCAAGATTCATCTACCTCCACGAGCTTTCCCCAAGATCCATCTACCTCCACCAGCTTTCCTCAAGATCTATCTACCTCCACCAGCTTTCCTCAAGATCTATCTACCTCCTCCCCCGGCTTTCCTCAAGATCTATCTACCTCCACCAGCTTTCCCCAAGATTCATCTACCTCCACTAGCTTTCCCCAAGATCTATCTACCTCCACCAGCTTTCCCCAAGCTCTATCTACCTCCACCAGCTTTCCTCAAGACCTATCTACCTCCACCAGCTTTCCTCAAGACCTATCTACCTCCACCAGCTTTCCTCAAGATCTGTCTACCTCTACCAGCTTTCCTCAAGATCTATCTACCTCCACCAGCTTTCCCCAAGATCCCTCTACCTCCCCCAGCTTTCACAACCCGTATCTTCGTGTTATAACATCCTGCCCAGCTTACTACAACCATGTGGGTAGAGTTGTGGAGGGTGTAGCCAGGTGTACAGTGAAGAAGATCCGGAGTTGTGAGGTTGTTTCGAGGGGGGAGGGGGGGGTCAACGTGACGTGTTGTGGGGACGAGAGGCGACGATGGACGTGCAGACCAGCCAGCCTCCAGGGGGGAGGGAGTGGGGAGGAGGCCAGAGGGGTGGGGTGGACGAGGACTGGAGGATGGACAGCTTGAGGGAGGAAAGGACTGAAGTAAGGGAAAGCTTGAGGGAGGGAAGGACTAAAGTTAAGGGAAAGCTTGAGGAAGGGAAGGCATGAAGTAAAATAAAGCCTGAGGGAAGGAAGGGTTGGAGTAAGGGAAAGCTTGAGGGAAGGAAGGGCTGGAGTAAGGGAAAGCTTGAGGGAAGGAAGGGCTGGAGTAAGGGAAAGCTTGAGGGAGGGAAGGGCTGAAGTTAAGAAAACCCTTGAGGGAGGGAAGGACTGAAATAAGGGAAAGCTTGAGGGAGGGAAAAACTGAAGGAAGGGAAAGCTTGAGGGTGGGAAGGAATGAAGTGAAGTAAGTCTGAAGTAAAGGATTAAGTGAGCCAAGTATAAGAGTAAGAATATAGGGAAGCCTAAGTGAAGGGATGAAGGAAGATAAGCTTTTGTTGAGGTTAGGTTATGAAGACATGGCTTGTGTTGTGAAGACTTTGTGTCGCGAAGACTTGGTTTGTGTTGTGAGGACCTTAGCTTGTGTTGTAAGGACCTTAGCTTGTGTTGTGAGGACCTTAGCTTGTGTTGTGAGGACCTTAGCTTGTGTTGTGAGGACCTTAGCTTGTGTTGTGAATGCTTGATAACTTTACCTCTCTACTGCGAAAAAAAAAAACTCTAGTAGTGTTGTGAACCCTCGTAACACATGATCCTCTTGTGCTGACGGTTCATACTCCAGTTTCCGTCACGTCTCAAACGACTCGTTAGCATCTATGTTTCATTCCACTCTCGCTCTTTCCCCTCTCCCCCGTTTCCCTCTTGGTCCGTTTCAGTTTCTCGCGTTAGGCAATGGAGGAAGGGAGGGAGGGAAGGAAGGAGAGAGGGAGGGAACGCGACCCGTGCAAGACCTCAGTCGCTTACTCGTCCAACGCTTCGAACGAGAGCTCGGAGGTTCGTCTGCTGGTCCGGGTCAGCGAGACGTCCGGACGCTGGGTCTTTCCTGACCTATCTTTCCAGCCACGTTCAGCTGAACAGGCGCCGTCAAGGGTAAAGGAGAACTGATCCATCGCTGCGAGCGTCACGTAAACTGCCACCCTCGTTGGAAAGCCTTAAACCCGTCAGCACGACTTTACGACGCCTTAAGCACGACGTTACGACCCTTCGGTAAGATGGCTTGGCAATTGACCCGACCCTTAAAAGTTGGGTCAAACGCCAAGGCCAATGATACCCAAGGGTCGTTACGTCGTACGCAAGACTTAAAGGATTAACTAGGCTTACATATGTGTGTGTATATATATATATATATATATATATATATATATATATATATATATATATATATATATATATATATGAAATCCTTCCCTTTAATTCTTTTTTTTTTTATTTTGCAAAAGAAGGAACAGAGAAGGGGGCCAGGTGAGGATATTCCCTCAAAGGCCCAGTCCTCTGTTCTCAACGGTACCTCGCTAATGCGGGAAATGGCGAATAGTATGAAAGAATAGTGTGTGTGTGTGTGTGTGTGTGTGTGTGTGTCAGTTTACACCAAACTATTCTGTCGACAGGAGAGAGTGTTCTCCTGGCATAACATACACACACAATATCTGTCACCAACAACTCCGTGGTATAAATCTGGCTCCGTCACGCAACACACACACACACACGAATATCTATAACTTTTGACCTCCGTTGATAACTCGCATCAGTGGGGCGCAAATACTTCTAATAACTACACCAGAGTCTATCTTGCTCCGGTGAATAATACAGCGAGAGTCGCATGAATGACACATGAGATGTGTTGTGTACACGGGGTGGCGTTCATCGTACACGGGGTGGGGTTCATTGTACGCGGTGTGGCGTTCATTGTACGCGGGGTGGGGTTCATTGTACGCGGGGAGGCGTTCATTGTACACGGGGCGGCGTTCATCGTACGCGGGGTTGTTCATCGTAAGCGGGGTGGCGTTCATTGTACGCGGGGTGGCGTTCATTGTACGCGGGGTGGCGTTCATTGTACACGGGGTGGAGTTCATTGTACGCAGGGTGGAGTTCATTGTACGCGGGGTGGAGTTCATTGTACGCGGTGTGGCGTTCATTGTACGCGGGGTGGAGTTCATTGTACGCAGAGCGGCGTTCATTGTACGCGGGGTGGCGTTCATTGTACGCGGGGTGGAGTTCATTGTACGCGGTGTGGCGTTCATTGTACACGGGGCGGCGTTCATTGTACGCAGGGTGGAGTTCATTGTACGCGGGGCGGCGTTCATTGTACACGGGGCGGCGTTCATCGTACGCGGTGTGGCGTTCACTGTACGCAGAGCGGCGTTCATTGTACGCGGGGCGGCGTTCATTGTACACGGGGTGGCGTTCATCGTACGCGGTGTGGCGTTCATTGTACGCGGTGTGGCGTTCATTGTACTCGGGGCGGCGTTCATTGTACGCGGGGTGGCGTTCACTGTGCGCGGGGCGGCGTTCATCGTACGCGGGGTGAAGGGAGGGAGGGGGGGGGAGGGGTAGAGGGTTGTTCTTGTTTGGGTTTCTTTACTGCAACGCGGTTTGTCCTTACTGTGACGTCACTAGGAGAGACAGGAGGGTTCCTCCCGTGACGTCACAAGAGGTCGGCGGGGTTCCTCCCGTGACGTCACACGCCTCCTCCTCCTCCTCCTCCCCACCTCTACTTGATCTGTAGGCGAAGGCCTTCTTAAACTCGCCGTTATGTCCAGCTGGGGTGTAGCGCTTGAATTCCCCCCGGGGCAATAATGTGAAAATATCTTTGTGCCATTAGTCTTTTGAGCCTGAAGAAAAAAATAGGATTCCCAGCTTTGTAATATCCATTCGGTCTCTCGTCGATTCTAAATTCTCTGGGCACCATGGTACGACCCTTGAGCACGGCGGTACGACCCTTGAGCACGACGGTACGACCCTTGAGCACGACGGTACGACCCTTAAGCACGACGGTACGACCCTTAAGCACGACGGTACGACCCTTGAGCACGACGGTACGACCCTTGAGCACGACGGTACGACCCTTGAGCACGGCGGTACGACCCTTGAGCACGACGGTACGACCCTTGAGCACGACGATAAGATCCTTTAGCACGACGATACGACCCTTGAGCACGACGGTACGACCCTTGAGCAAGACGGTACGACCCTTGAGCACGACGGTACAACCCTTGAGCACGACGGTACGACCCTTGAGCACGACGGTACAACCCTTGAGCACGACGGTACGACCCTTGAGCACGACGGTACAACCCTTGAGCACGACGGTACGACCCTTGAGCACGACGGTACAACCCTTGAGCACGACGGTACGACCCTTGAGCACGACAATACGACCCTCGAGCACGACAATACGACCCTCGAGCACGACGGTGATTGTCCAAAACATGGACAATCACATGTTTACCAAATGGCGTCCTAGCTTCGTCTTTTCGATGTATATCAACTGACATATTTCTCTCTTGTGTCTCCCCTGATGATGTGATTATTACACGATGGTGCACTTGGGAACTTTTCGTGTTTCATTTTCCCCGTGGAATATATATATATATATATATATATATATATATATATATATATATATATATATCATACACCGAGGAGTCAGTTCGTAACTCAGACTTCAGAACAGGAGCCACCTCCTCACCCAGCTGTTCGTGTGTCTTTATATCAAAAGTTATTTTCGAGCTGATGGACGTCACTGACAATGCGTGGCAGCATGGCCAATCCAGCGGGGGCCATTACCCGTGATCCGTGGCGTGTCTGGCATCACTGACAAGAACCCGATTATTTATGTCATTTCACAGTGTACCGCTGGGACAAGATTTACCTTTATTCGTCCTCTCTTCGTCGCTAGATTTACGGACAATTCCGTCGTGACAATGGCTGTCATTTTGCCATTTTCTTACCCCTCCCCCCCCACCTCCAAGTCACCTCAAACCCCCCTTCTCCCCCCCCTCTCTCTCTCTCTCTCTCTCTCTCTCTCTCTCTCTCTCTCTCTCTCTCTCTCTCTCGTTCTCTTTGTAAAATAGAACTTTGGTCTCACTGCTAGATATATCTTGTGTGGTTGGCAACGCTGTCGTAGCCATAGCGCTGAGTTGGCAACGCTGTCGTAAACAGAGCGCAGAGCTGGTGACACTGTTGTTTACATATTCAACAGGAGGTGAAGTTACCGTGTAAAACATTTACCTTGCGATTGGCAAAACTAATATAATCAAGACCATAAGTTGGTGTCCTCTCACACAGACAGGAGGGAGCTTGTAACACTGCTGTGAATGTTGATAGCCTTCCCGTGGGTTTGGCAACACTGTCTTCAATGACGTCATCGAGGAGGTTGCCGTCTAGCATGGCTGAGCGTTCGAACTCTGACCCCTTATCATTCTACGTATCTAATATGAAGATCAGCGAATGCTTAATCAATATATCAAATAATGTGAATGTGCTCGAAGACATTTATTATCATAATAATGATAATTACTATTATTAGTTATTATCATCATTATAATGACTTATCTTTATCATTATTTTCATTGCTACTATAATTTCATACATTATTATAATCGGTCATCGTTGTACTATCTTAAAGTTTAACAATATCAGATTATCAAGATGTCCATCATGAACTTAACCCCTTAATCCCCCATTACCCGAACATCCCCCCTTCCCACATCCCCCATGAGACACCCCATACATAACCCCCATCCCCCGGACACCCCCCCAAGCCAACCCACCTCATTCCACTCGCCGACACGAACAACCTCGTTTATCTTTAATTGATTTCAAGACAAAATTGCTATATGGCCACTGCCAGTGTCTTTTCCCAGTGGAAACAAAGAAGTGACAGTACACACGAAGCACTGCATATCTGTATTATACTGGACGACATATTCTCAATGTAGATTCAGCATGACACTCACTACATCTGTCTATATTCCGATATATATATATATATATATATATATATATATATATATATATATATATATATATATATATATATATATATATATATATATATATATATATTCCTATGAGTCCACGGGGAAAATGAAACACGAAAAGTTCCCAAGTGTACTTTCGTGTAATAATCACATCATCAGGGGAGACACAAGAGAGAAATATAACAGTCAGTTGATATACATCGAAGAGACGAAGCTAGGACGCCATATATATATATATATATATATATATATATATATATATATATACATATGACCAGAGAGTCTCGATCCTTCGACGTACGTGGAATGTTGATAATGTTGATGAAACTGGGGAAAAAAATAATGTGTGTGTGTGTGTGTGTGTGTGTGTGTGTGTGTGTGTGTGTGTGTGTGGAGGGCGTCCCGTCCCGGCTTGTAATCCGACCCTCCAAATGAGATGTTCCGTAATTAGCAATCCCAGTTTGCAGACGAGGTAATATCTGACCTGGACGACACGTGGCGTGACGAAATTAACCCCCCCCCCCACACTCCCATTCACTCCCCCCCCCCTTGCCAGAAATTACCCTCCCTCGAGAAGTCATACTCCCCCATCCCCACAACCCCTCCCTCCCCTCCAGAGAGCCATCATCCCCGAAGGGGAGGACTTTACAAGAGAAGGGGAGTAGTGGTGGTGGTGGTGGTGGTGGAAGAAGGGGCTAGCTAGTCGTCTACAGGGTCACGGGTGATAATGGTCGACGCAGCCTCCAGAAAGTCTCTTTAGAGAGAGAGAGAGAGAGAGAGAGAGAGAGAGAGAGAGAGAGAGAGAGAGAGAGACCTCGAAAAGTATACGTCGTCTTCCCACACCTCGCTCACACAAACACTGAAGTTCATCTTTATCTCCATTTTCCTCTTCGTCAGAGATGTGTTGTTCCTCCATCAGTTGTTCCACAGGTATCATAGGAGCCTATATAGTGCTCCCAGCAGGAGCATAGAAGCCTATATAGTGCTCCCAGCAGGAGCATAGAAGCCTATATAGTGCTCCCAGCAGGAGCACAGGAGCCTATATAGTGCTTCCAGCAGGAGCACAGGAGCCTATATAGTGCTTCCAGCAGGAGCATAGAAGCCTATATAGTGCTCCCAGCAAGAGCATAGGAAACACTTAACACCCTTGGAAGCATGGCAGATAGCGTGGTGATACTTCTGTTGTAAGGATCTTAAGTGCAAGTGAATGCTCATCTAGATGTCCAACCAGATCAGCATGCATACAGGTATACATGTATACACATACAACCCACATACACACGAACACTTGTAGACAAAGACAAAGGCAGACAGACAGAGATAGAAAGGCACACAAACACGCAGTTATAGACAAAGACAAAGGCAGACAGACAGAGATAGAAAGGCAGACAAACACGCATTTAGATACACAGAGACACACGTGTATTCATATTCACATATGTATACAAACAAATACACAAAGTGTACAAAAAAAAAAACACATACCAGTTTCCACAAACGCAAAGTTTACTAAAGACGGTCTCTTTAAAGCCCTTGCGATTTCGTTCTCTAACGACCTAAGTATCCCAGTGGCCAATCATTTAGTATAATCACACGCCATTACCAATCTCACCAATCCACAGCATTTTATGCCCAGTCAAATACGTCCGAATCGTGAGATCTATATTTGTGTTGCTCGATATTTGTGTTCAGTAAAGAAATCATGATTCATTAAAATGAAAGAGGAAAATAATGCATGAATAAACACTTATGTCAGACTATGATATATATATATATATATATATATATATATATATATATATATATATATATATATATATATATATATATATATATATATATTTCAAACTATTCGCCATTTCCCGCATTAGCAAGGTAGCGTTAAGAACAGAGGACTAGGCCTTTAATGGAATATCCTCGCCTGGCCCCCTTCTCTGTTCCTTCTTCTGGAAAATTAAAAAAAGAAAAAAACATAGTTTTATATATATATATATATATATATATATATATATATATATATATATATATATATATATATATGTTCATGATTGCTTCGGAACCCCTTTTTCAGGAGCTCCTGCAACTTCAAGACTGCGCTACTTCCAGTAGCAGGGATGCGATGGACTCCTTTTGGAGAGAGAAGTGCTTCGATGAGATTGCTTTGTTTTGTGTGGTTTGCAGGGTTTTTTTTTTTTTCGCTCAAGAGGGAAAGTAACCAGGCAGATGGGGCGTGGATTAGGATGGAGCAGATGAACTGTTTGTGGAGGACGTTACAGGATCCTTTTTCTGGTCCAGTTTTGGCACCAGTTACTTGCTGTCCAGAGCAATTAGTTTGTTGCGTTCGTGTTGATCTTTGTAGGGCGGGGCGTGGGCGTGAATGTCAGGGCGCGGGGCGTGGGCGTGAATGTCACTGCGAGTCGCATGTGATGTCCACAATAGTCGGTCTTTTGCTGAATGGGAGCAATTGGCCACTCAAGGTGACGGGAAGGTGGCGATTGGGGGTCGTATCCATCTTGGGTTTAAAAGGGCGACTGAAGACGTGTCGAGAAGGAGGCATTGTTGTGTCGTGGACATGCCACCGCTCCAGACGTGTGGTGTGTAGTGTGTTGCGTGTCTGTCGCTGCTTCTGTGCTGTCAGGGTGTTGTGATGTGACTATAAGGTCGCGAATCTATAATCCAGAAAAACATTAAAATCACACTAAATCTTTGCCTTGTATACAGACGGTTATATACACGTCGCTGTCTGCCCGGGAATAGGCTGATGCTTGGCCTATACAGGAAGGGTCAACCTCAGTCATTAGGCTTCAAAAAGTCTACATTCAAACGTGACCTGAAACGTCGACCATCTGTGTCCAGCTGGAGTACCACCTGTGATCCGGTGTGGAGTACCAATTGTTGCACTGTAGGCCTGGCACCAGTGACCTCCTCCCCCTCCTCCTCTTCCTCCCTCCTCCCACACGCGCCCACATGGTGACTTGGCACGCGGGCCATACGAACCAACTGGGTCGAGTCCATGAGCTTCGCGAAGCCGCAAATGGCGACCATTATTTTCACCCACCGACCCATCACTCACTCACTCCTTCCCTCCCAACTCTTGTATGTGTATCGAGCGTCGCTGACGGTGTCAGGTAAATGACTTATTCAGGAGTGGCTATTACCCCCCCCCCCTTTTGTGTCATTTCTAACGGTGCGAGCCTTCGTCGAAATCGTTGTCAACGGGTGAACCGTTTCTGGTACTCCGAAACACACTCTCTCTCTCTCTCTCTCTCTCTCTCTCTCTCTCTCTCTCTCTCTCTCTCTCTCTCTCTCTCTCTCTCTCTCTCTCCCATTCGAACCAGTGGGCTGTTCTCTGAACTCCCGAGCCTCTTTTTTGGAGTCAACTGATCCGTTCCCGAACTTCCATTCGAACGACTGATCCGATTCCAAACCACTGACCGAAATATGATATTCCTTTCCAACCGGCTTTTCTGTTTCCAAAGCTTCAAAAGTTCTTTTCCAAAACGCTAAAACTTCCCCGAATTTCTGAAACTCCCTTTGAAACACTGATTCTGTCCACGAAGCTCCGAATGTCGCTATAGATTCACTGAAACGTTTCCGAAACACCCAGACTTCTTTCGAATCGCCGATACATTCTCGAAACACCGATACACCTAACTACCTCCGGTCTATTTCTAAAACTCTTTAACACCTTTCGAACAACTGAAGCCTTCCCAGAGATTCGAAAAACTCTCTCAAATCAGATCTAATTTCGAAGCCCATGGCTTCGGTATTGAACGCCTCAGAGTGTGCCAGGGGAAAAAATAACTCATTCAGAACTTAAGTATTACACCTTTGTGTCATATCCTCTGGTGTATGCCATCGCCACAACCTTTGTCAACAACAAACCCTTCCCGACACTCCGAAACTCCTTTTGAGCCAGATGTAATTTCAACACTCGTGAGTATGTTTTCTAGGCTACGATACGCGGGTAAACATCATACATAACAAATGAGTCCTGCCGAAAGTGTTCGGCTAAGAGGGCTAATTGCCGTGTATCACGCATCATAAGGAGTAAATTCCTTCAAATGTATATCTTGGGGTTGAGAGACGAAGCCGCGGTCGACGGTGGAGAAAGCACGCATTCGGACGACGATGGGTTCGTGACTTCACGCGTTCGTGAAGAGTTGAGTAAAGGCTGTACATGAATGTTTACACAGACACAGCAGTACACACACACACACACACACACACACACACACACTTTCAACCCCAGCGTCGACGAAATGAACACCAAACGGACAGCGAAGGACACTGAAAAACAAGACGAGAGAGAGGGGGAGGAAATTCCAAGCGATGGGCAAGGATTGTTTGGGGGGGGGACGTTGGCCAGGGAGAGAGAGAGGGAGGGAAGGGAGTGCCTTACTCTGAGGGTGACGGAGGGAGGAGCACATGGGAGGTGCAGAAGGCAGGACGGAGGAGCAGTCGTGAGGCCATGATGAATCAGGGTTGGGGACAGGGGGGACTTTCGAGTTCTTCAAGACGGGACGGGAGGTGCTGGAGGTAGCAGCCAGCCTGGGCCACCACCCTCACCCTCCGCCACCCACTCCTTTCCTCTCCTAGACCGACCCCATCCACCCTCTTGTCTTCCCCCTCCCCCATCCCACCAAACCCAACCACACCTCCGGCAGTGGAGGATCGCATGCCAGGGACGTCGTCATTTGGTCACACACACACACACACACACACACACACACACACACGCCCAAAAGCCCAAAGTGGTTCAACACATCCCCTCGTAAAGTCTCCAAACTTCTCCTCCCTCCTCCCCAACCCACACGCACAACCCCCTTTTTCCCCCTCGTGACACCACCTGCTGTCACTACCCCCAGCCACCTGGGACGGCCTGACACCACCACCACCTGCGAGGGCGTGTCCACAACTAACACACAGCTGCCACCACCCCGTTTGCGAGTCTAAAACATTACGTGGAAAGTCTTACCAACACCTCTGACAACCTGCAATCATTTGTGCCTGACTGACTGACACCAGTTATGGACCACTTCACAACCTACCACCACTCAACCTGTCTACACATTTCCAAGCACCTCGCTCTTCTCAACTATCACGGCCAATCATCCCCAAACTCTTATACCATGACTCTCTCTCTCTCTCTCTCTCTCTCTCTCTCTCTCTCTCTCTCTCTCTCTCTCTCTCTCTCTCTCTCTCTCTCCTCAAACTCCACATCACAGCTCCCTCGTGTAGATACCACTCCCCATTACTCCCCCCCATTCACGACTACATACCACGAGGAAGCGCCCGCCTCTCTTCGAGGGGAAAAGAAAAAGAAAAAAAAAAAACTAGTATTGGTACTCGCAACAGAGACACTGTCAGCAATACCTCATCACAGATACCTTCTGTGGTCACTATATTTAGAAGGAGTAATTAGTGGTGATCATCGGTACGTTATTATCACTGGTACGTTGTAAAGAGGGGGGTGGGTAATTAATGCCGGTGAAAATTTCATGTGCCTCCAGGAGATTACCTGTAAGAGAAACATAGTTTGTCTCGAAGGTTTAAATCTGCAGGTTATTGTCATAAGAGTCTGTGAACCTCCTTGAGCATGACGGTACGGGGACCCTGAACACGACGGTACGACCCTTGGGTATAATGGTCTAGCCTTTGATGTGATCTCTAAAGGGTTAGGTCAATTTCAAGGCCATCAAAACCATACGTATATAAACACATATGCTTTAACGCTTCACACTCTGAGACCTGTAGTCTCTCACGGTAGACGTGGCCAGCTTCCTGTGCGCTGCGGGAGTTTCAAACAAGAGGATTCTTGGGCAGAAAGGTGAAAGGTAGGCACACATATACACTTACCTACAGACTCCGACATGGACCAACACATACAAGCATACACACATCAATATACATACATATATATATATATGGTTTCCCGACATAGAGTGGCATGTGTGATGGCAACGAATACAGATCTTGTAACCAATTAAGATCCGTTCCGCCGTATTGTATTCCTTATTACAGTGACTACGTGAGAGGGGGAAACTATTCCATCTGTAACCATCTCGGGCCCTGAACACAGTTAGTGGTCGCACGTTCTTCTATGAACCTATGAGTCATGGGTTCGACTCCACAAACCAAGCAAGTTAGGTTTTCTCTCTCTGTTATGCTCATATCCCCTAATGCTTCCCAATTGGGGAGGGAGAGAGACTCTCCTTCCTTTTAGAAGCGGGAGATGGTAGTCTGCTGATGGAAATCATGTGCTATGTCTGGTCCTAGATATATATATATGGCCAGTCTTAGGTAGACGCTGTCTGTACCAGAGAGTCAATGGGAGAAATATAAATATAATTAGAAAAGTAACTCACGTAGGATAAACAACTTTAACAAGAACCCAAGACAAACACACGCTGTGCTTCCCGGAAACTTACACAAGTGTTTTCCTTTTATCCTGCCCCACCACTACCCTCCCACCACGACGATATACGACCCTGGGGCACGACGGGACGACCCTTGAACATGACGGTACGACCCTTGAACATGACGGTACGACCCTTGAACATGACGGTACGACCCTTGGGCACGACGGTACGACCCTTAGGCATGATGACCTGGCCACTGTAGCCATCGGTCGTACCGTCGTGCTCAAACGTCACATCCACACCATGACACCCCCTTCTACCCCAATCCTTGACAGTCACAAATACCCCCTCACCTTCCTTCATGCCAGTCCTCAACTCATCATCCTCCTCCTCCTCATCACAAACACATTCCCTCGTGTTCCTCACGAAGCCAACATTCCAAGGTACACCCCTAGCTACCAAGAAGCAACCCTCCTCCTCCTCACCATCGTATCCTCCCGTGTCCGCAAACAACTCCCCGCGCTCTCCCTTTTTCCTTTTGCACCCACAGAGCACCTCAACTCTCCTCATACCATCCACCCCTCCTTTGATATCACCCTTTACCCCCTACACCCACAAGCAGACACACACACACACAAGCAGACACTCACTCTCCACCCCCACCAAAAACTATCCCCTCCTCCCACCCTGCCCCAACCAGAACACACCAGCACCAGGGGGGCCCTTAAGAGAAAAAAAAACTCTGGTTCCTGACTGGTGTGTGTGTGTGTGAGTGTGTGTGTGGAGGGTGCGTGCCTCCAAGCGGCTCCTCCAACACCCACTCCTGCTGGTGTCTCGTAAACTTTACCCAGTGCCACACACACACACACACACACACACACACACACACACACACACACACACCTGCGCCACCTCGTTTTTATTCTCCTGCTGGGGGAAGTGCCGAGGGCCGGGAGGCGAGCTGGTGGCACCAGAGGGAAGGAGGGAATGGAGGTAGAGAGCTGGAGGACGTGGAGGGAAGAGTTAGCAAAGGACGGGGGTGTGGGGCAAGGGGGGGGGAGAGAGAGAGAGAGAGAGAGAGAGAGAGAGAGAGAGAGAGAGAGAGAGAGAGAGAGAGAGAGAGAGAGAGAGAGAGAGAGAGGATGATGGGAGAGAATCAGAGTTGGAGGGCGTGAAACAAAGAGGAGAGACGAAACTGACAGCTGGAGAGGTCGGGTTAGGTCGGGTCAGGTCAGGGAGGTAAAGGCAGTGGTAACAACCCTTTCTTACATAACGCGAATTAAGCAGAGATAGAAAGGAAAGGGAATGAGGAATTACACTGTAAGAAGATGGAGCAGATGAGCAGGAGGAAGATGAGCTGGAAGGAGGAGGAGGAGGAGGACAAACAGGAGGAGAAATGACATTCTGTGGCGGAGAGAGAAAGAGGAGAGAAGAGGTCATCCTTGAAAATGTTGAGGAGGTGCTCCTAATCCCTCGTCATCCGCTGAAGTGACATACGTCACTCTAAGATGACAGTGTCGGGACCGATCATTACTGATTAACCTCATTAGCGAGGTGATCATTATAGGAACGAAGCTTCCTTCAACGACCAGCCAGCCTTCCATGGTGAAGATATACGGCTCCCAAGAAAGGAGTTAAGAAACTCTCCAGTTCTGTGATCGTGTCCATTTCAGACGTGACTGAGAAAGCGAAGAGGCACAAGTACAGTCTCCTGAGGAACCCGTCCTTTTTCTTTTTTTTTTTTTCACTCATCTTCTTATGGTATTGGACACCGCTGGATTTACTACGAGCTGACGACACGAGCCCACGGGGTGAGCGGCATAACTGATGGGTAGCGACTGAAGAAGCGACGAATAAGGTATATAGTTGTGGTGATGCTCCGCGTGCCAATGGTCAGGCCACTCTTAGCTATGAAGGAGTTTGGAGAGAGAGAGAGAGAGAGAGAGAGAGAGAGAGAGAGAGAGAGAGAGAGAGAGAGAGAGAGAGAGAGAGAGAGAGAGAGGAAGGAGAGGGGTGGAGTATGAAGTGGCAATGATGGTTTCCGTGATAATCAGCGACAGTGATGTTGTGGTGGCAGTGATGCTGCGATGGCAGTGATGTTGTGGTGGCAGTGATGGTGTGGTGGCAGTGATGGTGTGGTGGCAGTGATGTTGTGGTGGCAGTGATGGTGTGGTGGCAGTGATGGTGTGGTGGCAGCAGCAGCTGATGGCAGGCGGCGCACCAGCTGGGCCACAAGAAGATAGGAATGGTTGTGGTGTGTGTGTGTGTATGTGTGTGTGTGGCTGGAGGAACCAGACCAACACGTTCAGTCAACAAGGTTTTTGCATTTTTGTAGCTCTTGCTGCATGGAGGGAGAGGAGAGGAGAGGGAGGGAGGGAGGGGGAGGAGGAAGAGGGAAGGAGGTGGATAAGCAGAGGAGGAGGAGGAGGAGGAGGAGGACGGAAGAAGACCGAGTGAGAAGAGAGGTGGTGGGGGGAGGGGGGAATGGGTGGGTGAAAAGGATATTGATACACTGAAGAAGAACTGACGGTGACGGAGGAAAAAATAAGGAAAGGTAGGAAAGGTGGGTAAGAAAGGGGGAAAACTTGGGAAAAAAGGTGTGAAAGAGGGGTAAGAAAGAGGGAAAATTAGGGAAAAAGGGTGTGAAAGAAGGAAAATGGGTAAAGAATGGGAAAAACAGCTGAAGGAGGTATTGGAAAAAGAGGTGGAGAAGATAGGAAAGATACAAGGAAAGGGGAAAATGAAGGAGACTGAAAGTGCAGGAAGGAATGGTGGGAGAGAAGGTGATGAAAGAAATGGGACAAAAAGTGAAAGTCCGTAACAAAGGGAAACAAAGGGGCGAAAAAGTGGAAAGTGGAAAAGGTGGGAAAGAAAGAGACGGGAAAAGTTGAGAAACAGAAGATAGAGACAGGAAAAAGTGGAAGAAAGTACGGGCAGATGAATGACAAAGGAAGACAAGACAAGGATACACAATGAAGTGTAGGTGACGAGGAAAAGATGTAGACTGGAGACGAAAGAAAACAGGGATGGATCAAGAGAAAACGGGTAATTGAGGAAATAACGAGTGAAAGGAACGGTAAGATGATGGGAAGCTCATTGGCCACTGGTGGGAAGTAGAGGCCCATAAGTGGAATACGAGAGGAATTTGGGAAAATGGAAGGACATGGGAGAGGAGAGAGGGTGGAACGGGAAGCGGCTGTAGAAAATGAGTAGCGGGAAAGAATCGAAGAAAATGGGGGACGAAGATGAAGCCGAAAGATAAGGCCGAGCACGAATGAGCAAGATCAGATTTTGAGAAGTACGCTGTAGTACGTGAGATGGCTAGATAATGGAAGACTTGATGTTCAATGACCAAGTTTTCTGCTGGGGGAGAGTACATGGGAAGGACGGATAACAGAAGACCTGATGGTCTACGACCAGGTTATCTGCTGGGGGGACAGCAATACCACCCTACATCCCTAATCTCTACAGACATACACGGGATACTGAGGCAGATGAAGAGAGAGAGAGAGAGAGAGAGAGAGAGAGAGAGAGAGAGAGAGAGAGAGAGAGAGAGAGAGAGAGAGAGAGAGAGAGAAGTTTAGGGCAATAAGTTACTAATAATATGGATGGAAGGGAGGGGAAGAAAGAAGGATAGAGACGTGGATGAGAGCAAGAAGGCTTCAAAACACATACTCAGTAAAAACACTGCAAAGCTGTAAACACTACGTATATCTCCATGTTTACACACGTGTCTCTCCCGCGTACAGGACACAGGGCTTGTGAACCTTGCCTGTACGTGGGTACGAACCTAACGGATCCTTGACTGCATATACGTACATGCCTTATGTACGTGAATGTCCGTGTCTATGTGAAAATCCTACACGTGTGGTCTCACTGCTCATTCGCTTCCTTCACTGGTCCTGCATCTGGGTAATTAGCGAGGTGGTTAGAGAGATGAGCAATAAACTGTTGACCAAGTCTTCTATAAACCTGTGTTGTGTGGTTGAATTCAAACCAGTCTGACGTGGCGGGAGTCGGCTGCGTCGCACCATACTGTATGGTCTACGTCCGTCGCAACCAAGAAAGTCTTGGTGGAGGAGTGTCAGACCCGTGGACGAATCTTTGGACAAAACTAGAGATCACAAGGCTTCACCACACACACAGATAATCTGTATGATGACCATACATCACAGAATGTGAGTAAATCACTCACTATACGTCTTCCTTATTGTGGCGAATTGAGGATGAATTCCTCATAGATGCGAAGCCCGAGCGGCGACATCGTTTCCTAGAAAAAAAGGATATTTCAATCCATATGTGGGATGATAATCCTCCCTTGTGCTTTGATCATTTCCTAAAAGAAGAAGAGGGGACTCTAAATTCGACCAGTTCTACCAGCCTAGAGGAGTAATTCGACCAGTTCTACCAGCCTAGAGGAGGAGATGATGATGATGTGTCTGTATTTCATCCAGCCACGACGAAGGCCTGGTGCAGGCAGGACCTGCCAGGTACGATGCGAGTAACCCAGCGGTCCTTGTATGTAAGCGGGAGTGAGGGAGATCAACGAAGAAGAATGCAAAGAAACAATGTTTAGTTCAGCTTCCTCCCCGAACTAGAGCTGCTGCTGCTTGTGCCGGTGGTGGGTCGAATGTTTTCAACATTATGTCTTCAGCGTTGGCGTTTTCGAAGGCCACACACACACACACACACACACACACACTCCTTTAAGGAAATTTGGCTGCTAAAAAAAATCAATTCATCAAATCGTGGTATAAAAATCTTAATTTTCGAGACTTACAATATTCTAATTGCTTTCATCTTTCTTTGCAGTATCCTTTTACCCGACTGGTATAAAAATAACGCGGAAAAACTATCCATTACTCCCTCACTTGCAGGGGTCCATGCCAGAGTCTATCACGTAATCAAACACACTATCAAGTGGCGTACCGGGGCAGTACATCAGCGCTGCGTGAGATACGCAACCATGAAAATAATTAGCCATCTTGTGGGAAATCTGCCTGGCGGCCCGTGAGTTGTTTATGGCTGTTCCACACACCCTGCCTCGTAAAGATGCCCGCCCATGGCTGCCAACCGCATGAGCAAGATGCCCGCGATAAATCATATTTAGAATCAGTTAACTACTCGTCGTGAATACATATATCCTCTACTATCACATATTCTATCAAAAATCCTAAATGTAGTTAGTATATATAAGAGTCTGGTCGTAATATATAAGCAGTAAATACGGATGTGACTACCTTAAGTTTGTGCTCACTTGTTGGCAGCACTGTCCGCCGAGCCCACCAGCTGGGATTGCCACACACCTCCAACTTGTATTTCTGTCGCGTATTATTCACAGGCAACTACGACATATCAGTGTTCCATTCACAGCTACGTAAACACTTGTTATTTTCCGCATTTTAAGGCTGACTCCATTCTACAGTTGATATAACAAGCTTTAAGGATGGAGGAGTTGTTATATATATCTGATCGCCCCTTTGCGAGCCTGTGTCTTGGGTGAAATAGTCAATTGATTGTCATATTACTTTTTTTCCTTTCATACGAGACTTTAGAATTTAATGGGCGGTACGTGTTGTCGGGCCGAGTGCTGCAAGAATGGCACAGCTGGAGGACTTAATTGTGCAGTTGTTACTGTTAACGCCTTGAGCGCGGCGGTGCGATGCGTGAGCACGACGGTACGATACTTTATCACGACGGTGCGATCCTCCATCACAACTTCACGATCACTGAGCACGACGGTACGATAGCTGGGTATCGCAACAGACCGCTGGGTCCTTCCGAGGCTGTGTGTGTGTGTGATTGTGGAAGGTGATCAAAAACTCACAGATTAGTAGTGTGGCGAGAAAGACATGCCAATGATTCAAAGTAAAAGAACATGCAACTTGTTCATGCATCTAAAGAAGCGCAAGTGACGTTCATCGTCGACTTGAAGCGAAGCATTGATCGAATCTGCTCTTATGAGGACCTACAGAGCTACGTACAACCACACTCTGACTTATATAATTCCATATGTTGAAGGTAAAGGTGAATCGCTAGCCTACAAGTGTGAATCCCTTACTCAGTGTGAAATCGGACGAATCAAACCTCAACTAAGTTACTTCAAGACTATCGAAGCCTTTGAATATTTTTGAATCCCTGTATTATAGATCATCTTCTGAACCTTCTCTTCTCATACTGGTAGTCCGACGATGTGCTCTCTGTACTTTTACTACTGAATTTTTCCATCTTGCATTTGTGTGTGTTCTCCACGATGGACTGACCTTTAACCTCATCTTTAAGGGTCGAGTCAAAAGATCGACGAGTGAATGACTGAACTTCCCTGTACTGAAGTACTGTATCCTGAGAGCAAATAATGAAATACGTCACGTAGACGCAGTGGACGGAAAGGGTGCTGTGGGAGGAGGGAAAGGTGGAGGGGTGAAAAAGCGAGAGAGGAAAAGACAATGGATACTGCAGGAGAGAGAGAGAGAGAGAGAGAGAGAGAGAGAGAGAGAGAGAGAGAGAGAGAGAGAGAGAGAGGCAGAACGGAGCAGAATGACATATGGCCACAAGTCCTGCCGTGGCAACGTGATAGAAATATGTTTTGAACCGCTGGCCATGGGACACACAGCCGGGGGGGGGGGGGTACCCACTGATGGAAAAGTATGCACCATGACTAAAAGGGACGCGAATGAAATATATGTATATATATATATATGTGTGTATGTGTGTGTGGGGCAGATCTGTTTTTTCAGTATACATTTACGTGTATGTGTAAAGAGGACCGACTGTAACCTGGATTCTTTTCATTTTTGCATCCTTTCCTAAACCATTAAATACAATATTTTCTCGTGTTAGGATATATATATATATATATATATCATTTATTATACTTTGTCGCTGTCTCCCGCGTTGGTGAGGTAGCGCAAGGGAACAGACGAAAGAATGGCCCAACCCACCCACATACACTTGTATATACATACACGTCCACACACACACATATAGCATACCTTTACATTTCAACGTATACAAATACATACATACACAGACATATACATATGTACACATGTACATAATTCATACTTGCAGCCTTTATTCATTCCCGTCGCCACCCGGCCACACATGAAATGACAACCCCCTCCCCCCGCACGCGCGTGAGGTAGCGCTAGGAAAAGACAACAAAGGCCACACTCGTTCACACTCAATCTCTAGCTGTCATGTATAATGCACCGAAAACCACAGCTCCCTTTCCACATCCAGGCCCCACAAAACTTTCCATGGTTTGCCCCAGACGCTTCACATGCCCTGGTTCAATCCACTGACAGCACGTCGACCCCGGTATACCACATCGTTCCAATTCACTCTATTCCTTGCACGCCTTTCACCCTCCTGCATGTTCAGGCCCCGGTCGCTCAAGATTCTTATAGATTATATATCATTATATATTCTTATAAGGAGGGACCTTATGCATAAAACGCCCATCATAACTGACGTCAAGATAATCTTGTGGTAGTACAACATAGGGTTATCATCGCAAGGGCAACCAGATAACATGGTACCTTAAAGGTACCATATTCAGTTACCAAATGTAGATCGAGCGCATAGGTTCGAAGCCCGATTGTGGCCTTTTTTCAAAGTCTACATTTATGCAAAAATCGTTAGTACTCTTTACCAAGAACTAATTAGTAAAGAAAATAAGGATTATACATGTAACGTACACTATACAGCCGACACCGTACATCATACATATATGCAAGATACAGTATTCAATGCAGGGACCACACATTCAACATACAACAGGCAGAATAGACGCTACATACAACATAAATCATACTTGGAACTGGAGCCAATGATCATGCTGGCAACATACAACCAACAACATGGGTCACTCATGCTTCAACCATGAATCACACAACATAGACCATGAACACTACATACAACATAAAACATGGAACATGCACGAAGTGATACATACAACATGAATCATACAAACCACATATGATATGGAGGACTTACGTAACATACAACAAGTCAATTTATAACACATTCGCCATACAACACTGAGCAGGAATCATACAGAATACAATGTGAACGCATGAAATACAATATGCAACATTCTACCAATAACACACAAAAAATATCAACATACATCATTCGAAGATATACTCTCTAAACACACGTAACATTCAACATACAACATTCATGCATGGATGATTAAGAGACGAATTTGTTGAAAAATCCTCCGGTTAGTCTCGCTATCTTTTATAATCTGGTTATCAAAAGCGATTAATCAGTTGATCAATGGAGCGATGCAAGAAATAATGAGGGAGAGACATCTATAATTTAGCGATAATAGAGAATCAGAATAGGTTCGTGCACTCGTTACTCATGATCTGTTCCCTTCCCTTCGATCGCTTTTCTCTCGTGGTTGAGGATGGCGTGAGAAATACAAGGCTCAGCTGATGAGTGATTCGTTCACAGGCACCTCCTTCGAACCCCAGCTCCCAAGGGAGAGAGAGAGAGAGAGAGAGAGAGAGAGAGAGGGAGTAGGGAGGTACATGGCCTAGACTGGTGTGTGTGTGTGTGTGTGTGTGTGTGTACAGGCATAAGAGTAAAGACATAGCACATATACACAAAGTTTGAGAGACGGGGCAACGCGAGTGTCAAACTCTCTCCCCAGTAATACACGAACAGCAAACACACACACACACACGAGATGGGGGGGGGGGGGTTCCTGCGAGGACATAGCGCTCTCTCCCCGTACTGTTCAAATTGGTAATTACAGATGGGTAATTACAAACATGAATGCAAGACCGCGCCGTTACCTCCACCAGCCTTGCTACAATCATCACCCGCACAAGACAGTCACGCAAATTGCTTTCACGACCAATTATTTCATTTTCCTTTTTTTTTTTCTTTCTTTTCCATCCTCATCACATCAGGCACGAACCATGATACTATCCTTCCCGGTCGTTACCTCAGCCAAAGGGTCTGTCTGGGTCGGGGCTTGCTAACGACGGGACGACCCCCCCTTGAGCACGACGGGACGACCCCCCTGAGCACGACGGGACGAGCCTTTGGTTATAATGACTTGTACTTTGAGGGTCAGGTCAAATTCTATGCTGTCATACGCAGAGGTCGTACCGTCGTGTTCAAGGGTCGTACCATCGTGCTCAAGGGTCGTACCGTGGTGCTTAAGGGTCGTACCATCGTGCTCAAGGGTAGTACCACCGTGCTCAAGGGTCGTACCGTCGCGCTCAAGGGTCATCATACCTTCGTGCTCACGGAGTCGTACCGTCGTGCTCACTGAATCAAACCAAGTAACAAACATGAAAATTATAATCATCTTCAGTCTCTCTTTTCCTTAATTACTCAAGAAAGAGAATGAAAGATTTCTACCACGCTCAAGGCTAATTCACATCAAGGAATTAGCCTTTGGCATAATGATCCACTCGCCACCATTATACTTTGACCTTCCGGATTGAAGCAGTCTTATACGTGTGATGCGTCAAACAGCTTCCCACATAATGCTCCTCACATCATATAAACCTTTAAATATTATGGAAAAGAAAACGACAAGACGTAACTCACTGAAGAGAAAAGAAAAGGAGTTCAATTGCCAAACAAATGAGTTTATATTTTCTAAGTGAATTTTTTTTATGCTATCGCTAGGGACTCGATAGTATTAATTCTAAGCTGAAGAAACAATTAAAAGTTTAATTTCAACAGTGTTGTCATGGACCAAGCCTGAATTTCTGCATTTTGGGGATTTTCTTTCATTGTTTTCGTTGATAATGAGACATAAGAGACTTATATTCCGAGTGTTCCAATACTGTCCGACGTCGAAAGACTTTTGGAAAAAGGTATTTCAGTTGTTTGCGGAACGATTCTACTGGAATACATTATTACCTCCTCTCTCTCTATCTCTCTATCTCTCTCTCTCTCTCTCTGGAAACGTTGAAAGCTTTTCTTTTCTGTTGTTTTATTTTGGCCATAATTTCACAAGTCATCACTTCCATCTATATGTAAATGGTGGTCTCCGCTGGTGACGACAGGCGCGTGTGGACCAATTAACGGCCTCCTTTTTGGCGCCAAATTGTCACCCCGGGGCGTCAGTGGCTACAAAGGGCGGGAAGTGCTGGATGCTCGCGCCCTCAACACGCTTGATGCCGTAAACTTACCCCACCGGCAGGAAACCATGAGTCCGTGATTGGCTCTCCGATTGATCAACAGTGCCCCCCCCCCCTCCCGCCTCCCCTTGACCACCCCCACCCCCTTAACAACCCCACCCCCTTAACCACCCCACCACCCCCTCTTACCTACCAAACGCCCATCTTCATGTGAACTACAGTCTACGGTCTACAGTCTCACAAATGACAGTGGAGACAAGGACGGGTGGCGATGCCGTGCAGTGTGTATGCACAAAGAAGGGAAACTCCTGTGCACGTCACGTCACGCGATAGTTGCCACTATCACCGCGAGGCGGCGTTAAGGGACGCCACAGCGTCGTCCCCTTACTGAAGAATTAAGCATGTCACAGTTTAGGATCAGATAATGCCTCCAACCTCAGATTAATATGTCTCTCTCTCTCTCTCTCTCTCTCTCTCTCTCTCTCTCTCTCTCTCTCTCTCTCTCTCTCTCTCTAACGTAATAACTTGACGTTATTTTGATGTTCGGAAAGTTTTTTTTCTCCCGAGAGAGAGAGAGAGAGAGAGAGAGAGAGAGAGAGAGAGAGAGAGAGAGAGAGGTTGCTTTTTCCCCTTCCCCTCGTGGTGGTCTAATTCAGGGAGCCCCCGACGTGACTTGGCGACGAAGTTCTCTGCAGGGGAACGCAGGGCGGCCCTGATCGAGGGTGGGTGGGTGTGTGTCTGGTGGGGCAGGGTGGGTTTGGGGAGGGGAGGAGATGTGTGGATGAGGTGGGGCGGGGTGGGATGGTGTGAGACGGGAGGAAGAAGTGGGGAGGATTGAGAGATTTTGGGGGGGCGGAGGCACTAGGGGTCGGAGATGATGGCCGCTGGGTGGGATACACAGCTGGGACGGACGGAGCTGAGCTAAATGGCATCCTAGCTTCGTCTCTTCGATGTATATCAACTGACTGTTATATTTCTCTCTTGTGTCTCCCCTGATGATGTGATTATTAGACGAAAGTGCACTTGGGAACTTTTCGTATTTCATTTTCCCCGTGAACTCATAGGAATATATATATATATATATATATATATATATATATATATATATATATATATATATATATATATGATCGCCGAAGCAAATTATCGCAGTGCCCGGCGTGCGGCGAGGCTTTGAAAACAACATCGTAAAACCCGCCGGGGGAGACAAGCAGCGGCCACGCACTTCAGCCGCGCGTGAAAGGGAAAACAAGAGCGCCGCCACCCCCCCCCCCCCCCAGGAGCGCCGCCACCCCCCCCTCCACCAGCAGCGCCGGCACACCAATCATGATCATAGAAAACGGCAGACGTGAAAGCGCGGTGGAAAAATATGGCATTTTCACCAATACCAAAAAATAAGAGACTTGTTCAATACGATAATTTACTTAACGATATGTAACGCGGCTTGAAACCAGGAAAGAACACAGATTGTCAATACTGGTATGGAAATCAGTAGTAGAAAACGAGATGAGGCTCAAAATCTTAACCACATCAAAATGGCTTGTAATATGACGGAGATTTGTATACAAACTACAGGACAGAACATATATTTCTCTCTCTCAGCGATATTGCCAAACTGTGGATGATTAAGGAATGTCTGAGGTGTTATGATAAATATACGGGAGGTATGTTGGAAAATATATTAGATATGACGGAAAAAGACAAACGGATTATTGCATGGGAAGACAGACTAAAAGACACACACACACACACACACACACACACACACACACACACACACACACACACGATTAAATGACACACGTAACATAAATAGATGAACCGAGAATATATATATTGGTAGACAGACAAAGAAAGACAGACAGAGAGACACGGACAAACAATACAAGAGACAGACAGGCAGAAAAACAGAATAATCGCTAAGGAACCTGACCAGTCTCGTTAACCACGCGACCTACAGTGTTACGCGACCTGACCTGACCTGACCTGACCTCAGATTGGCCCGGAGTATACGTCATGGGGGAAGGAAACAAGATGGCGGCGGGAAGCGGTGTCAGTCCCCCTATTGCACCAACACTCCCCCACCCCTCTCCACCACCCCTGTACCCCACACTCCAACCCCACCCTCATTTCTCCTCCCTCCCTCTTCCTTCCTCCCCCTCCAAAGAAACAAATCTCAATATCTTCGTGTTTATGTTAGTTTTCCCTCCCACCCTCTTGCCCTGTACCCCTTCACTCACTACCCCCCCCCTCCCTCTCCCTCCTACTCAACCCTTCCCCCCCTAACCCCTTCTGCCTCAGCTCATTAAAGACTGATATAAATGTATACATCTACGGGGATCACTTGCCCGCTCCTCTCTCTCATTTCTAACTTGCGGCTTCTTCTTCTCCTACTCCTCTCTCTCTCTCTCTCTCTCTCTCTCTCTCTCTCTCTCTCTCTCTCTCTCTCTCTCTCTCTCTCTCTCTCTCCTGCTTAAGCGTTATTACTATACTTCTAAGAAAGGTAATTTTGGAATTACGTTCGTGATTACCTTTTTTTTCTGTCATTTCCAGGTGAGATGATGGTACTGAAAGGCTGATCGAGACGGATGAGGTGAGTATGAAGTATGAGGAAAAGAATTGTGAGGTGTGGTTGCGCCGAGGTGAGGCGAGACGAGATGAAAAATTAAGAGAAAAAAAGAAGATAAAAGAATTGTTATAACGAAGTTGCCTGTGGTGATTTGAGGTGAACTGATGTGAGAAGGAAGTTGCATGCGATTGACTGAAGTGAGACGAGGCGATGCAAGGGCAGATGTGATATGGCAAAAGGAGTTGGCAAAGAATCAAGTGCCACAAGGAGACGCAAATTGACGACATGAATGATGGGAGACATGACGTGATAACGGCATTTGTTCACGTGACGACACGTGAAGCGAGATGGCACGTCATTCCTCCTCATCATTTCAGATCTACTGACGAATTTCTTCCGGCTCTTTTTTAGCTTCATTCCATCCACATCTACTGGTGAATAAACTTCGTTTGTCCATCTATTATTCATTCACATCTACATCACGAGTGTCTTTTGTTCATTCATATCTTCTCAGGAGTGACTTGCAAAACGTGAATCATCTTCATCAAGTCATATATATATTAACCCATTACCATCTAATCACAAACCATACCCCATTACCAGCAGACCACAAACCATAACCCATCACCAGCAGACCACAAACCATAACCCATCACCAGCAGACCACAGATAATAACCCATCACCACCAGACCACAAACCATAACCCATCACCAGCAGACCACAAATAATAACCCACCACCAGCAGACCACAAACCATAACCCATCACCAGCAGACCACAAACCATAACCCCTCACCAGCAGACCACAAACCATAACCCATCACCAGCAGACCACAAATAATAACCCATCACCAGCAGACCACAAACCATAACCCATCACCAGCAGACCACAAACCATAACCCATCACCAGCAGACCACAAACCATAACTCATCTCCAAATATCCTACCGTCAATAGACCTTAGGGAATCTCTTTGTTCGCCCAGAAGATGGAGAGACGTCACAATGGCATTAGACCTGCAGACGCCCTGGAAACTCAAGGAGCCCTTAGAATCGAGGAGCCTTTGGAACTCGACTTGCCCTTAGGCCCCGAGGAGGCTTTGGGTTCTCATATTTACGGTATTCATTCACAAGGCGTCTTTGATTCAGTTCATCCCTCGCCACAAGCTAATGTCGATAGCTTCACGTTCCCCTGAAGTGTAAACACTTAGCTCTTCGTCCCACATGACACTCGAACACCGCACGACACAGTCAGCCGTAACAGCTCCGCGTCACACTTCGCAGTCAGCCGGTCACAGCTAAGCGTCACAACACAGGAGAATTCCTACACCGTCACTGCCACAGTCGCCAGCAACCACCGCCACCACAGCTTCTACCACAACCACGAAGACCTCGAGCCTCGAGCATCAATCCAGTCGCTACCATCAACCCGCCGTCAAAACCCACCTACCCTTAGCCGCTTCCAACACCCTTCAACCATCTCCACTACCACCTACTCCTACTCCTCCTCCACCAGCTGCAGGTGGTGGAGGAGCAGGAGAACACCGGTGAGCAACGTCTGCAAACGTTCATATTTTACCAACAAACAGAGATCGCAAGGGGGGGTTAGTGTTGACTCACCTCTCGCTCCCACACGCGTACTTCTCTCCCTCGTTCTCACGAAGCCTCCGACCGTCTGAACCCGCAGGAGAGTCGCCGTCGCCGACAGCCACGGAATCCAACACCTCCCGTCGGCCGCCAGGGCCTCAAAGAGCAGCCACCGAGTTTGGCCAAGACCTCCCGGAGATCTTGAAGACCCGTGGCTGTGTCTCGGCCCACCACCTCAAAAGACCGTAGGGGGAGGGTAGGGGAGGACACTCCAGACTCGCCAAGTCGGAGCGGCGTTCCGAAGGCGCGAACGAACGTCCGGTGTTGTTTCAAGGAATGTGTAATGACGCTGATTAGAATGAAGATAGACACGCACTCTGTTGTGTACCTAACGTACAATCCTGTTTAACTTTTACACTTCAATAGCCGGATGTTTTTTCCCCCCCCCCGTGTCTAAATGTTAGCTCTCCTGCCGACGAAGCTATGTCAACACTCGCTCTATTCTGTAGGTCTAGGATTACGAAGAGAGAGAGAGAGAGAGAGAGAGAGAGAGAGAGAGAGAGAGAGAGAGAGGAGGGCGATGGGGAGAGGAGCGGGTGGGTTGTTGAAAAAAAAAAAAAAAGCGTACCTTCCGAGGTTTATTCTAGCTAAGACCTCTGAAATATGAATGGCATTCATTCACATCAGTGATACACAGGCTCTTTAGGTAAGGTTAACAGCTTCCAAAACTATTTTGAAGACTTGTACTCTATACCGCCTCCATCGCATTCACGGCTTTATTTACCGCAACCAAATAAGAGGAACAACGGAAATGAAGAAAAAAAAAAAAAAGGGAAAATGATGTAATGATGTTTAACTTGAAGTTGATCATTAAAGTCTTCTCAGTGTGATCCGGAAGTTGATCATAAAAACCGGAAAGAAGAAATATTAAGAAAAAAACGGAATATTTTTTTTTATTAGGAATCGTTTTTATCTCTTTATTTTAGACATCTCAATGGTTCTTAATTTTTACCTTTGCCTTTATTTACCATACTGCGATTCCATGGGCAAATGAAAATGCAAGAGAAACATGGGAAGAAGAACAGACAATAATGGAGGGGAGAAGGAAAACGAGAGGTGGAAGGAACGAAGTGCATATGAAAGAAATGAAGTAGAAAGAAAGAAGAGAAAATCAAATGAAAGGAATATCGAAAGCAATGAGACAAATTATCATTATCATCATTAATGTTATCATTATAATTATCATTATTATCCTTATTTATATTACTATTATTATCATTATCATTATTATTATTATATGAATATTCCTATGTGATGTGCGCGGGAGATAACAGACGAACGAACGAGAGAACACAAGAGATGAATCGCAGAATTCGACGCGCAAAGAAACATTTGTTGATACATCAACAACATTACGACGATACCCATTCACGCCAAGAAAATGGCGAGACACTATAGAAAAAGATGCGAATGGAACCACTGAACAACCGGGAAATAAAATTCAAAACACATCTGAAGTCCTTTGAGCGTCTGTAGGAGACTGCCATCGCTCGGAGCCGGGATTCACGGTCCCCGAATATTACTGGAACACTGCTAGAGAGATGAGGACCTGTGGATGCTCTCGCCTCCCCTGGTGTCTGGAGTTCGACCACGTTCTCATGTGAATGTTCAACAACCCTTCCTCCAACTCCCGTCGCAAATTTGTCCTTTTCGCTTCATTTGGATTTTTTTTTTTTTTTGTCTTTTTTCACATAAGAGAAGTCGATATATCCCTTACTGAGGCGGCGATACGAGAGTCAACAATTTCCAGTATTACCATCACATGAGTAAACAGTTTCCAGTATTATCATCACATGAGTAAACAATTCCCAGTATTATCATCACACGAGTAAACAATCCACAGTATCATCATCACATGAGTAAACAATTCCCAGTATCATCATCACATGAGTAAACAATCCACAGTATCATTATCACATTAGTAAACAATCCACAGTATCATCATCACATGAGTAAACAATCCAAAGTATTATTATCACATGAGTAAACAATCCACAGTATTATCATCACATGAGTAAACAATCCAAAGTATTATTATCACATGAGTAAACAATCCACAGTATTATTATCATATGAGTAAACAATTTTCAGTATTATCATCAAACGAGTAAACAATCTTCAGTATTATCATCACATGAGTAAACAACTCCCAGTATTGTCACCACATCCATTATGATATCAAAAGTAAGATCACTGACAAAGATATCATGATATATATATATATATATATATATATATATATATATATATATATATATATATATATATATATATATATATACGATTATTGTATGACAGTAGTTATTACTTCAATTATAGAAACGAATATCAGTAATGATATTGTAGACGCGACTCGCACTGCTACTAATGTTAAAATGATGGTCATGATGATGATAATGATGACCTGATGGTCATTATGATGATGATGATGATCAAAATGACGATGAGAATGGAGGGAAGTGCGAGAGAAAAAGGAAAATGATAGAACGTGTTATGCCTCAAGGATCAGTAGAGAGAGAGAGAGAGAGAGAGAGAGAGAGAGAGAGAGAGAGAGAGAGAGAGAGAGTTGGGAGGTCCTGGTGCGGGTGGTGGATACTGGGGAGGAGAGGGAGAGAGAGAGAGCTGCGGTGGGGTTGGGGAGGATAATGAAAGGTTGGGGAGGAGGAGAGCTGTGGTGAGTGGGTGGGAGGGTTTGTGGGTGGGTGGGGGAGGGGTAGAAGAGTTGGCGAGTCCTAGTGGGAGGGGAAAGTGGGGGAGCTGTGGGTGACAGGGGGTTATTTTTACGGGAGGGAGTGGGGAGGTTGGGGTGGGGGAGGGGAGGTAGCCTCACTCGATCACTCTCCCCGCCCGGATTGAGCCGTCAGGGCCACTTGTGACGGGGAGGGGAGGGGAAACACGGCCAGGGGGAGGGGAAGGGAGGGAGGGAAGGGAAAAGCGAAGGGAGGGGAAAGGGCCAGGGGGTAGAGGGAAAGAAGGGGATGGGGGTGACGAAGGGAAGGGGGGACAGCCACGGGAGGGGGAGGAAAGCGATGACACGGGGAGAATGGGAGGAAAATTTTGGGGCTAATAAACCAAATACCTGGAAAAAAAGCAAAAATATTCATAATATACATAGATAGATAGATAGATATATGGATAGACAGATAGACAGATATAGATATATAGGTGGATCATTAGTGAGAGACAGTGTTGCCAACCTGAGAGTTTAATCTACTATACGGGCGTGCCCACTGTTGCACCAGAGGCGCCAACCTTCTCTCCAGCGTAGCCTAGCTGTTCTCGGGGGAAGAACAGGTGTCAACAGTTATACCGTGTGCGTATCTGCCTCATACGCCCGTACGTGCGTCGAGTTATGCACGCGCGTACGCTCACCTCGTGCGTTACCACGCGATACGGTGTTGAAAACCCTCCGTGTAGATTACATGGGAAATACTCTCCTCCAACACCAGCTGCTGAGGAAGCTCCCCTCCCAACACCAGCTGCTGAGGAAGCTCCCCTCCCAACACCAGCTGCTGAGGAAGCTCCCCTCCCAACACCAGCTGCTGAGGAAGCTCTCCTCCCAACACCAGCTGCTGAGGAAGCTCCCCTCCCAACACCAGCTGCTGAGGAAGCTCCCCTCCCAACACCAGCTGCTGAGGAAGCTCCCCTCCCAACATCAGCTGCTGAGGAAGCTCCCCTCCCAACACCAGCTGCTGAGGAAGCTCCCCTCCCAACACCAGCTGCTGAGGAAGCTCCCCTCCCAACACCAGCTGCTGAGGAAGCTCTCCTCCCAACACCAGCTGCTGAGGAAGCTCCCCTCCCAACACCAGCTGCTGAGGAAGCTCCCCTCCCAACACCAGCTGCTGAGGAAGCTCCCCTCCCAACACCAGCTGCTGAGGAAGCTCCCCTCCCAACACCAGCTGCTGAGGAAGCTCCCCTCCCAACACCAGCTGCTGAGGAAGCTCTCCTCCCAACACCAGCTGCTGAGGAAGCTCCCCTCCCAACACCAGCTGCTGAGGAAGCTCCCCTCCCAACACCAGCTGCTGAGGAAGCTCCCCTCCCAACACCAGCTGCTGAGGAAACTTTCGTCCCAGCGCCAGCTGCTGAGGTAACCGAGCGCCGTTCAAGCAAAAACCCAAAGGAAGGCATTTTCTCCGCATCGGTGTAAATAATGGAAGCAAATTCACCCGGGGGGACCATAAGGTTCAATCTTCCAGAGAAGATTTCCATTAAGATAACCTTATGATGAGACCTGCCCAACCTCTCTTATCTCCTGGCCTAACCTCGGGGCATGATAGTGACACCCCCACCACAGCTGGCTGGTACTTACTCTAAAAGAGAAAAGTATCGGTCAAGAGTCGACATTTGCACCTTTATGGCCATCTGTGGTGGTAATCAGGCGCTGGTAGAGAAAGATGCGTATGTCTGAAACTGGTAGAGAAGGATGCGTATGTCTAAAACTGGTAGAGAAAGATGCGTATGTCTAAAACTGGTAGAGAAAGATGCGTATGTCTAAAACTGGCAGAGAAAGATGCGTATGTCTAAAAGTCATCAGAAATTATTTCGTAATGATTTGCGGAATTGCTGCGGATTCTATTTCAGTTATATCCAATTCCATTCAATTCTATTCAATCGTACTCTGGTTAGGACAAGTTCCGTTCTCAACGAACACAATGTATCGTGATGAATGATTTTGATCCAATACCTAGACATCTTTCCGCTCCTGTGAGAAAAGGTATGAACCAACTTCCCATGATCAGAACAGGGAGACAGGGAGAGGGTTCTTGTCCTTACGATTTTTCTTTTTTTTTTTTTTTTGCTGCCATGTCATACGATCACAAAAAGCATCAGCTTTACGAAGGCAGACAGACAGACAAGAGTAAAAGCTAACTACACACGAGAGTCTCTTCTTAAAAGATATTGCCACAAGACAGAGCTAACGCGTGGCTCTGGATAGATAGATAGATAGAGAGAGAGAGAGAGAGAGAGAGAGAGAGAGAGAGAGAGAGAGAGAGAGAGAGAGAGAGAGAGAGAGAGAGAGAGAGAGAGTTTTAAAAGTCCACTTTTTTTTTTCTTCTTTCCCTCCTTCTCTTACGGCCAAAGTAATAAAGTCACTTATGAGTGATTTGAAGGAAAGTTTATGAGGTAATTTGGTGCCTGGCGGTTTGTTGAAGACGGTGGTTGATTGGTGACTGGTGGTTTGTTGAAGACGGTGGTTGATTGGTGACTGGTGGTTTGTTGAAGACGGTGGTTGAATTGGTGACTGGTGGTTTGTTGAAGACGGTGGTTGAATTGGTGACTGGTGGTTTGTTGAAGACGGTGGTTGATTGGTGACTGGTGGTTTGTTGAAGACGGTGGTTGAATTGGTGACTGGTGGTTTGTTGAAGATGGTGGTTGATTGGTGACTGGTGGTTTGCTGAAGATGGTGGTCGATTGGTGACTGTTGGTTTGTTGAAGACGGTGGTTGAATTGGTGACTGGTGGTTTGCTGAAGATGGTGGTTGATTGGTGGTTTGTTGAAGACGGGGAATGACTGGTGACTGGATGGTGAGTGACAGGTGCATAGAGGCTTGTTGAAGATAAGGGCTGACTGGTGACAGACTGATTCTTCGAACATGGTGACCGACTGGTGGTGGCTGGTTTTGAAGACACTGACGACACAAGATGATTCGTAAGGTTGTTGTTGGTTGGTGGTGGTTAAGACTCGAATGCGGGAACGAAGCGAAACGCTCAGCGAAGGTATTCATCCCCTAAAAAGGTGCATGTGGCCTCGGACTGCACTTGGGGGAAGAAAGAGAAGAAGAGAGGAGCTCTTAGAACACCAGAACGAGCCTGGAGTTAAGCTGGACTTGCGTATATGAGGGAGACCAGCTTTGCGAGAAAGCTAAGTGAAGAAAGCTGAACAAAACGGCTTGAAGGAGTCTGGGCAGACGATCTCTCTCTCTCTCTCTCTCTCTCTCTCTCTCTCTCTCTCTCTCTCTCTCTCTCTCTCTCTCTCCCAGCAAACACAACACCCCCTCCCACACACACACACACACACTCTCCTCCTCCTCCTCCCGCCTCTGCCCCGCGCCCATACCACCCATAATAACCTCGTAACTCCCCTCACCAAATCAGGAATCCGATGCTGCCCATTTCAGAGTCGCCCCCCATCTCTGTGTTCGTCATTTAAACGCGGCAAAAAGCCATAACGGTGACAGCCTCCATCCGTTAACAGTCCGTTGAGACAAGGGGCACAGTTTGTGTCCGATGTCTTAGGCCTAGTCAAAGAACCCTTATGCAGACTGGGTAACAGCGGTGTTAATTAACACCAGATTTGGGTATAATGTCAATATATATATATATATATATATATATATATATATATATATATATATATATATATATATATATATATATATATATATAGTGTGTGTGTGTGTGTGTGTGTGTGTGTGTGTGTGTGCTTGTAAATTTGCAAAGACAAAATAGAATATCTTTTCGGAGATTTTATAGAATCTTTAATTCAAAGGAAACCTAATTTCTTTAACGCAAAGTTGTTCCGTCATTTCTTAGACTCCGCAAAGAATACAAAGTGCATCGGTCGCTTAGGTTACAGGTATTAATGAGAGGCAATGATGACATAATGAGAAATGACCGAAGATAAACGAAACGGTGTCCTTGATGAAATTCAAGACGACACAGGCCTTTAAATCTGACTCGGACTGTTTCACCGTTTTTTCACTGCTTTAATCACACGTGTGTCCATCCTTACTCGCTCACTGTGACCTGTCGTGAATATTCACGAGGTCGATCTACTCACACGTATTCATCTTTATACCACACCGTGTCTCGTTAAAGTCAAGTCTCGTAATTATGAGTAAATTGACCCTTATGGTCTTGCGTAATAAGATTCCCCAGTGACAAGCAATTATCCCCGATATTTGTGGACCTCTGCGAGTGCGAAAGTAATTAAGGACTGGCCATTTCGCGCTTACACATACATAAATATAAATCTATAATGTGTATAATATATATATATACACACACATACCAGATTATGCATTATGAAAGAGTCTTATTCAAATGAATTTTACAGATGTGAATCTCATCTAATTCGTATCTTACTATTATGTATCTTACTAACTTACTTCCAAGGTGATCTTCGTATATGACAATACCCAATCGCGTAATATACCGGCGTGCATCGTTCTCAGCGTATCTTAACGCACTCCATGCGTCATGCGTACTTAATCGTGTCTTGATGGTGTTTTACGAATGATCTGTGTAACGGGGGTACATACTGCAGCGTTACACGAGAAGGAAAAGAACTAAGAAAGAGAAGTACGGACAATGGTTATGAAGGATGAAAGAAATACTGCATAACATGAAGGATGAAAGAAATAGTGAATAACATGAAGGATGAAAGAAATGTTGAATAAGGACTGAACGAGAGGGGAAAAAAAATCCGTAGAGAGATATATGAACATTTGACAAAAAATATATATATCATAACGATATATAAAAGAGCATTTATATCAATATACTCAACTCATATATCTCTTTACGGTCCAACCTGCAGTTGATCCTCACATTAAGCGGTACACAATGAAACCCAGTCTGAAGTTAATCCAGCCGCCCAACACTTTACTTCAACAACTAAAGTGACTGTAATCCTGTGTGTCGTGCACTTACCCTACGAGTGTTACGTCTTCAGTTAATCCCATTTTATGTGCTTAATACGCACGCTACCTAACCAGTCCAAGCTGAGCTGAGCGTAATATGCTCTCTGAGCTGAGCGTAATCTTATAATATGCTCTCTGATATCTCCCCACCCACAACCACCCCGGCAAGTCACTCCCACTGTGGGCGGCCCACGACAGCGCCAATAAAAACCACCACTACGTAAACCACTGGGAAGACAAACACACACACACACACACACACTCATACACACTGCAAGTAAATGAAGTGGTGAGGAAGGGGCGTGTGGAGAGAGAGAGAGAGAGAGAGAGAGAGAGAGAGAGAGAGAGAGAGAGAGAGAGAGAGAGAGAGAGAGAGAGATGGGGGGGGTAGAAGCAGCGAGTCGCCCCCTCCTCCCTCCCTCCCTCTCCCTCCCTCCCTCTCCAAACATCAACAAAAATCAGCTGATGACGGGAACAGCTGATTACAGGCGGTTCCTAATGCATACCCAAAATGGCCGCGCCAATCACAGTTTAGGAGAAAATTTGACCTCCAGGGCCATAATAGAAATAACTGCCTAATGGCCTGTTCGTATGATAATTACAGATTATACCGGCCGGGCGCGTGCCCCGCTACCATTACAAGAAAGAGAAGCAAGACGGTCAACTTCATTTAAGGATAAAAATTCTATTTTTTTTCTTCTTTTTTTCTTTTTTTTTTGTGCATATGTTGTGGTGTTCCGGTCGTGGCTAATAGCGACTGCAGTCCAGGTATCGATCGTAGCATTATGATCTACTTTATTCAGACCGATTAAGATGAAATGGCTCTTGCGTGCGGGTGTCACAAGGGTTGTAAACCTCTTCCCCTTCACACACACACACACAAACCTCCTCCCCCACACTAAACACGCCCGTCGGGTGGCAAGTGTTGTTGTATGTATCCGGAAAGTCTTATGAATATTTAACACGACGCTGATAAGTTCGTTATGTTGTTATAAAGGAGTGATCAGCGCGTGTGGCATGAAATATAACGAGAGCGAACGATTCAATCTCTCGTAAATGGTCAGTCACAAGAAAGAAATCAGACGAAAAGAAGTTAAGGAAGTAAAAAGAAAATATTGTTGGAACGGCAAGTCTCTTTCCTTGACGCTAAATTTCCCGCCAAAATTGTGACGAATGGCTGATGTACGATGATGACAGATTTGAGTTTAGCCTTTTCATTCCCTCGAAATCAATTATACAAACGACTTTCACTCTAATCTTATTATATATATATATATATATATATATATATATATATATATATATATATATATATATATATATATATATATATATATAATACACGATATTAGAGACGATATTCATAAAGCCACCGACACATTTAATGTGTCATCGGAAGAGACGAAACAAAATCCGAAAACATTTTGGAAATCGTTGGTTCTGATGACGACCGGTGAAGACGGATGAAGCGAGGCAGTAAAGCGCGAGTCTGTGTATAGCTTTACTTAGCGCTACACAAGTCGAAGCAGAAACTGTAGCTTTCCCTTGATTTACGGGGGCATGCGTTATCATAGCTGAACTTGTTTAGCTGGTACTGACTTTGGGTCAGGCATGTTTGTGTGTGTGTGTGTGTGTGTGTGTGTGTGTGTGTGTGTACATGCATGACCTGCATTGCGTAGATGTGTGTGTGTGTATGTGTGTGTGTTACGGAAGAGAGGGTTTTACACTCGTGTTGCCCCGTCTCTTAACCTTGTGTATATGTATTGTTTACTCCTACACATGTATCCATATACACTCCCCAGCTTAAGCCACGTACCCATGTATCAACCCGCCTCGAAAAGGATTGGATGTAGGCCGACGGCCAAATTAGGGCCCGGGTTTCGAACCCCCACGCTGGTCCTTTCCCCCAGGCTGGCTTGTGCTGACGGATGGTCAGTAACGCTAGGCACTCCACCACGGAGGCGCTCGTTTGTGCCTTTCCTTCCTGGAGACTTTTAAGTTTACGACGGGTTTCGCCCCGGCCGAGATTGCGTGTTGGCTGTAAAGAGGGTGTGATTTGCGTGAGTGGGAGTGGAGTGGGGTGGAGTGGGGTGGGGTGGACTTCACCGAGCACAAGGCAGTCGCCTGTGATTAGCGAAGTGCGCGTATTGCCTCCCGCATTCACGCTTCAAAGTCAGATATTTCACTTAAGCACAGATCTTCTCAATCTATACATTCCCCTCGACGTAACTCACGCGGCCACGCTCGAGGGTGTCAAGTTAGCCCAGCGCCTCAGCTGTGCTCGCCAAGGAGGCTACGCTGTAAGTCTGTCTCAATACCACGCTTATTGTAGAGACGAACTTCGGGGTAAGAATATGTATACAACGACAGCTGAAATACTGAAGCAGGACCATAAAGTTACAGACATGTATATGTGTATGTATATTATATAAATAAATATATATATATATATATATATATATATATATATATATATATATATATATATATATATATATATATATGTGTGTGTGTGTGTGTGTGTGTGTGTGTGTGTGTGTGTGTATCATTGTGTGTTTAACTACGTGTCTGTAATCTATATATGTGGAACCCCATCTCCTGACCATACTCTTGTCATAAATTCTTTTAAATTTATGTATACCGTCTGTATTGACCATATCCTCAGTCATTGTACATGTTTGCGCTTATATGTACGGGTATGCTTGTACTGCCTGTACATATATCTGTACACGCCTGTGTGTGTCATTACCTATCTGTACTGTACGGGAGGGGATTTGTACATTCGTGATGGCCCATCACATGAACTGTCGTACAAATTTCTTAAGTCTTATGTCTACCGTCTGCGCTCACATGTGTGTGTTTGTGAGTGTGTGCGAGTGTGTGTGTGTGTGTGTGTGTGTGTGTGTAGTTAGCGTGGGTTCAGAAAAGCTTCTGGTGATAATTACTTCTCCTGAACAGCAGCTGCTGTGGTCACTCTCATTTCCTGACTTACCAAGGCGGTGGAGCGCTCCGATATATTTCTTGTACGTACCGCTCCTCTCTCTCTCTCTCTCTCTCTCTCTCTCTCTCTCTCTCCTCTGAATCGTTCGCTTTGGACGAATAAACTCCGACTGTAAACAAAATGTGTGAAGATTCTTTCTGAAGTTAGAACTGTGAGAAGGGGATGACATACGAACCAGTCCCAGGTTGGAATGACATCAAAAGATGACGACGTACGATCTATGATGTTACGACACCTCTGACAAAGGTGACGATGTTAAAGAAGAATATAATGATCCGAGGTCAGAACCATGGAGAGGTGACGAAATACGAAGTATTCTGAAGTTACAGCTGAGTGAAAGTGACGAATATATGAAATATTCTGGGATTGGAGAAGATGCAATATTAGAAATCTTCAGACTCGAACCGTGAAATTCTGAGGTTGCGATTGTGAAAAGTTAATGAAACATACCAGGTCAAACCATTTCAGAATTACGTGACAATATATATATATATATATATATATATATATATATATATATATATACGAACAAAGTGCATATGAACCTTCATAGAACATACAAACCTCCAGCATCCTGGATCGAACCCGGGACCCCTGCGTAACAGGCGGGAGCGCTACCGCTAGGCCATGATCGCCCCTAATAGCTATTCGAATACTATGTACTCGAATACCCTTCGTCTCATGTTTGTGAGCAACTGGGTCTACACCGGTCATTTCTCATCAGGCTCACACAGCCAGCAGATAGCATTTTACCGAACCTAATTGTAAAACGCGGAGGTATATGAATACGAACAAAGTGCATAGGAACGCGCACCTTCATAGAACACACACACACACACACACACATACACACACACACACACACACACAAAAAAAAAAAAAAAAAAATTGTGAACTTTTCCAATATATATATATATATATATATATATATATATATATATATATATATATATATTATCCCCGGGGATAGGGGATTAAGAATACTTCCCAAGTATTCCCTGCGTGTCGTAGAAGGCGACTAAAAGGGGAGGGAGCGGGGGGCTGGAAATCCTCCCCTCTCGGTTTTTTTTTTTTTTTTTTCAATTTTCCAAAAGAAGGAACAGAGAATTGGGCCAGGTGAGGGTATTCCCTCAAAGGCCCAGTCCTCTGTTCTAAACGCCACCTCGCTAATGCGGGAAATGGCGAATGGTTTGAAAGAAAGAAATATATATATATATATATATATATATATATATATATATATATATATATATATATATATATATATATCCCAAAATCTTATTTCAGCACCTCTTCTCTTGAGCAAAATACGTCAAAGAGAAAAAATAATTAGCATGTAATCAGACACGCTCGCATCCAGCGAAGAAAAATAAGACCCAAGCCAACAGGAGAAACAAACAGAGAGGCGGCGTCTGTTGCTGCCAGAGCCTTTGTCAACTTGGGGAAAAAAATTTTACTCCGAGATAACATGGAACAAGTCAAAGAGCATTTCATAAACGGGTTACTCTGGTCGGCAAACGGCTTGCGAGATGAACAACAGATGAACAACAGACGGATGTGAAAAGGGGACAGTTATTCTTGTACAACGGAGGATTGATAAAAGGACAGCTAATCTATAACAATTGAACAACAGATTCACTAGAGATGAGCACCACATATACAAGTGATGAACAAGATACACTAGAAATGAACAAGAGACGTACAAGTGATGAACAACAGGTGGCAACAGATGCATGACGAATGTAGAACAGACTTGCAACAGATGCTCAGCGGACGTACTAACAGTTGCACAACAGATGTACAACAGATGAACGACAGATGCACAACACGAAATGTATCGTAACATTCCTCTGTCTTCCTAAAATACATCGTACTACACTAATGGATCGAAAAATTCTCTGTCTTCCTAGAATACATCGCACTACACTAATGTATCGTCACATTCCTCTGTCTTCCCTAAAATACATCGTACGACGCTAGATGTATCGTCACATTTCTCCCCCGTGCCACCGTCCCTCCCTCCCTCTCTCCCTCCTTCCCGATACGGACACCAACACCAGCCTCGCATCGTCCATCCACCGCTGGAGGGCTGAAGGCTCTCGGGTCTCGGACGGCCCGTGGTGGCTCTGCCAGACCAGACGCACCTCGCCTGACGACTCCCAGACCAGGACGCGTCGCAACGCGACGAGCTGAAGACGCATCCTTCGACGACGACTCCTGGCGATACTCGGAGGGCCACGTCCGAACGTCTGCTCAGAACGGGTCATCTCCATTAGCATCCAAGAACCTCCGTCTCTCCATTATCAGCATTTTCCTTTTGGTCTTAGACCGAGCAGTGAGGGTAAAAGGACTTCCGAAACCACAGTAATATATTCGTATTTGTTTCCCGCTTTGCAATGAAGCAAGTGCCATGTGGACACAGTGCGAGACGATATCATTCACTTCCATTTCTTCATCCCTTTATCTCTGGTCTTGGTGGCGGACTTCTCTCCTGAAGCAGCAAACCCCAGAGCGAACCATCTATCAACTTCCCCTCCTGAAGCAGGACGAACCTTAGAGCGAGCCACGTATCAACTCGAGGTGGGATTCACTATTGACTGATGGCTCTACTCGCTGCTGTTAACGTCAAGGTGAACGAACGCGCGGTGTTCTCACGAACGGATTCTATCACTCATCTTCCGCCGTGCATGCGAACGTTTTCCTCTCCCTCCCCCCGCCTCCCTCCCTCCCCCACATTACGGACTTGCCCATCGGCCCTCCTCACGGCTGCCGGACGATGATGGAGGTGGTGTAGGCGTCCGTGGTCGGTTTATGGATCCGGCTGCGCATGAAGGCACCACCGATCCACAGATAAACACGGGAGAAATCAATGCCAAATGTGAAGCTCTGGTCTGCAGTAATGACTGTGGCAGCGGCGAGTATGACAGCCTGCCAGTATGATGTCTGTAGGTATGATAGCATCGAGTATGACAGGAGTGTGTATGATAGTAGTGGGTATGAAACGCAATGGGTATATTAGTGGGCATAACAGCAGTGGGTTTATCACCAGTGGGTCGTGTTAAATCATTCTGTGATTGTTTAGATTCAGTACTCGGTTTCCCTCTGTAGGGCCAAGCGTCCTAGAGGATCTTCCCATAAAAGTAACGAAATTTCCGATCTCTCTGTTCCCGATCACTCTCCGCCCTCACAACCTGCCCTCCACACTCGACCTCAATGGTGGGTGGCAGTTTGGATTCCTTCCTCTTCCTTTGGACTGTATTCCCCCGACTACTGAAGCCTACTCCACTCACATGCCATTCACTCACTCACACTCTCCCCTCACGGTCCTCCACACTCACATATCCTGCTCACTCCTTCACGGTCCCCAACTCACACACACACACACACACACACACACACACACACACACACACACAATAAAACTAAGAAAAAAAAAGCCATTCAACGTCGTCCTTTTTCTCGAACAGAACGCACAGTCGGAACGGGATCATAAGCATACAACACCAATCCCAACATGATACTCAGCCTCCAGGGTATTTTTCGCTTATGTTTTACTAAATATTTTCACCCTGAGGTCACTCAGGCACTGGCAGTATTACCGTCAACTGACACGAACGGAACGTTGCTACAGTGGCACCGTTAAGACAGCACTGTTACCTAAGTTTGTTAAAGGTAAGGAAGATTGTGACACATACTCCAAGGGAGAGGTTCTGGTGGGGAGGGGGAGGGAAGGTGTCGTCTGTGCCCTTTTTTGCTAGCCTGTCGACCGTTTTCTTTCAATGATAACAAATACAGCAAAGCTACGCGAGCCAAAATATCAATTTAAAGGAAAAAGAAAAAATCTTGAAACATTCTCAACAGCATGTAATCAAAGAGCCATGTTCGCAGGACAGATTAATATCAGTTCTAAGGAATCAGGACGAAGGTGACAGACGGTCTTCATAGACGCCAGACACGCAGTCAATTCAGTGTCAACCAGTCTCTTAACCAAGTCAAAGTATCGCCACCCATTTTCTTCTTCCCTCGAGCTACGCAACCCATTTTCTTCTTCCCTCGAACTACGCCACCCATTTTCTTCTTCCCTCGAACTACGCCACCCATTTTCTTCTTCCCTCTAACTGCTCACAGCTCGTCCCTCAAGCCAATCAGAGCCACACCAAACCAAACCAGTGTTTACCCATCACTTCAAACGCTGTCACAGAGAGAGAGAGAGAGAGAGAGAGAGAGAGAGAGAGAGAGAATGACCATCAGACACCCGTCAACCAGAGTCAACCAGCCTCGCTTGCACCTTCAACCACTAAAAGCAACATTAACCGAGGAAATCATTCATGTCTGGTGTTTAACCATGGTTCGAACCCCCACACCCCCACCCCCCCAAACCCCCATCCCTCTAGCTAAACACTAAACCCCATTAATCATCATTACCAACCACGGCGAAGGACGTCCTCTCTCTCTCTCTCTCTCTCTCTCTCTCTCTCTCTCTCTCTCTCTCTCTCTCTCTCTCTCTCTCTCTCTCTCTCTCTCAACACGCCTGCCACAGCTTGAAACATTCGCAGTGACCTGGTCATTAAAAATTCGTCTCCTGTCAGAAGAGCATTTGCGAATTCGTCTCTCTCTCTCTCTCTCTCTCTCTCTCTCTCTCTCTCTCTCTCTCTCTCTCTCTCTCTCTCTCTCTCTCCCCCTTCTGTGGCAGTACTACCATAACCTATATGAACGAGGAGGTCGAGAAGACGCACAATGATATACGAACGCCCGTTTTCGAAATGGCTATGAATGACGCTGCCAGACGTACGATGACGGTCCGCCGCTGTCGGCGTACGGGGGGGGGGGGGGGGGGGAACTAACCACCCGCCGGAACGATCGTTTTCGTCATCGGGAACAACGAGCACGATCAACGAGAGACAAACGCGTGTTATGACGAGTGAATCTTTAGGTCATAATCGTCGTCTCTGGACGTACCGTCCTTCCTCTGGAGTGTACGGTAATCCGGGGAAATATGAGGTACGGTGGTGGACAGGCACAACCAGGAGCCTACCCTCGCTAGTACGTTTTCTATGGACCAAGATCACGACATATCAATATAGACGAATAGATGGGTTTTTATATCTATTGATGACTGATAGATATCTGACCATCAAACAACGATACATGTTTCTGGTCTATATATATTCCTATGAGTCTACGGGGAAAATGGAACACGATAAGTTTCCAAGTGCACTTTCGTGTAATAATCGCATCATCAGGGAGGACACAAGAGAGAAATATAAGTCAGTCGATATACATCTAAGAGACGAAGCTAGGACGCCATTTGGACAATCACATGTTCACCAAATGGCGTCCTAGCTTCGTCTCTTCGATATATATCAACTGACTGTTATATTTCTCTCTTGTGTCTCCCCTGATGGTGTGATTATTACACGAAAGTGCACTTGGGAACTTTTCGTGTTTCATTTCCCCGTGGACTCATATATATATATATATATATATATATATATATATATATATATATATATATATATATTTTTTTTTTTTTTTTTTTTTTTTTTTTTTTTTTTTTTATACTTTGTCGCTGTCTCCCGCGTTTGCGAGGTAGCGCAAGGAAACAGACGAAAGAAATGGCCCAACCCCCCCCCCCCCATACACATGTACATACACACGTCCACACACGCAAATATACATACCTACACAGCTTTCCATGGTTTACCCCAGACGCTTCACATGCCTTGATTCAATCCACTGACAGCACGTCAACCCCTGTATACCACATGACTCCAATTCACTCTATTCCTTGCCCTCCTTTCACCCTCCTGCATGTTCAGGCCCCGATCACACAAAATCTTTTTCACTCCATCTTTCCACCTCCAATTTGGTCTCCCTCTTCTCCTCGTTCCCTCCACCTCCGACACATATATCCTCTTGGTCAATCTCTCCTCACTCATTCTCTCCATGTGCCCAAACCATTTCAAAACACCCTCTTCTGCTCTCTCAACCACGCTCTTTTTATTTCCACACATCTCTCTTACCCTTACGTTACTTACTCGATCAAACCACCTCACACCACACATTGTCCTCAAACATCTCATTTCCAGCACATCCATCCTCCTGCGCACATCTCTATCCATAGCCCACGCCTCGCAACCATACAACATTGTTGGAACCACTATTCCCTCAAACATACCCATTTTTGCTTTCCGAGATAATGTTCTCGACTTCCACACATTTTTCAAGGCTCCCAAAATTTTCGCCCCCTCCCCCACCCTATATATATATATAAATTGTGCGTATTTCATCCTAGCCTTTAACATGGATAAATACGAAGTAACAATCAAAAACATTCCTTTTTTTTTCTACAGTTTTGAATCCCATCACCGGTGGCTGACAGTGATCCTTCGAAGACACACATTCCCTTTTCACCGTGCCCAATGGGGCCCCACACTGCCAAATGGGCAACAGACACGGAATTGATCGCACGGGCCAATTTGCATTCTGGACACGCTCCGACGTACAGAACCATGACACAAACCATTCAAACACCCAATATATATATATATATATATATATATATATATATATATATATATATATATATATAGATAGATAGATAGATAGATAGATAGATAGATAGGAAGTCAGACATCTAGAGACGAAGACAAGCAGACAGAAATATGGGCAGAGAGATGAATGGATGCATATCTACATGAGGCGTGACACGGCAAGCTACATGGCTCGCCAGAATATCGAGAATCAATTATGAGTGTGTTTGTTGTTGTTCATTGATAGGAATGAATTATGGCCAGACCTCTGTGTGTGTGTGTGTGTGTGTGTGTGTGTGTGTGTGTGATGGTGTAACTGGTGAGTGTAACTAAGTGTTTGGTATCCAACGAGTGACTTTTAAATTTTGACTAAAATACTGACCAAGATTTTTGGATTATATCTGTTGACTGTAACTGTATGAGCAGCATGTAACTGCTGATTATAACTATACGAGTAGCATGTAACTGTTGACTGTAAGTGTATGAGCAAAAGTGTAGCTATGCAATGTTACTGTAGAATTTGACTGCCGACTGTATCTGTATGATGCACTGTAAACATGCCTTGTACTACGTAACTGTACCCTGTACACCACATCTGAAAATAACTGTAGACCGAATGTTGAAGTGCCAATAGAGAGGACAGACTGTATGCACAGTAGGCGTAATGGAGACCTGTATGACTGACTGTACCGCGAACTTGTGCAGCGTAGTAAGACACAGTCTACAGTGACTGTAGGATGTATACGCCGCTTACAACCGTATAATACAACATGGAACAATGACTGTTCACTGTAAGTCAGCGCCTAAACTGGACCTACAGCTTCTGTGTCTGCCTGTAGGATACAGATACAGACCATAACCATGCGTTAATATTCACGCACGTTGTCTCACTGTAACTGTAATTAATGACTTCAGATGAGTGTGCTTCGTGTAAGCCGTGGAACTAAGTATTAGCTGTATTAGCTGTACCTGTGTTGTATAACTGTAATTGCAGACGTTAACTGCAGAATATAACGAACAACACTGGATTATAATCCATGTGCAGTCTGAGTGACACCTTGAAATGTCAGTGTAAAGATATACCGTAAATGTGAAATGTAACTGTAAACCAAAGATGAAACTGTAAATGGAAATCAAATGGTTAAACGAAAAATGGATAATGTAATCTGAAATTAAAACTAATAATGTAAACCAAAATTGAAAATCTTAAATACAATAAATTATCACTGTGTATGAATGTACTTTATTGATCTGCTCGAGATCACGCGATATATATATATATATATATATATATATATATATATATATATATATATATATATATATATATATATATATATATACATATATATATATATATATATATATATATATATATATATATATATATATATATATATATATATTATCCCTTGGGATGGGGGAGAAAGAATACTTCCCGCGTATTCCCCAAGTGTCGTAAAAGGCGACTAAAAGGTAAGGGAGCGCGGGGGATGGAAATCCTCCCCTCTCTTTTTTCTTTTTTTTGATTTTCGAAAAGAAGGAACAGAGAAGGGGGCCAAGTGAGCATATACCCTCAAGGGCCCAGTCCTCTGTTCTTAACACTACCTCGTTAATGCGGGAAATGGCGAATAGTATGAAAGAAAGATATATATATATATATAAAGTCTTGTCGAGGCTAAACCTAATATCCAATGTCGTATCACACCAGCTCTCTCGCCACCTCATTTAAACCCGACTCATAAAAAACACAAAAATAAGAAATACCTGTTGAACCCATCAGCCATCACGCGTTTACCACACACACGTTGATAAAATGCAGAACAGAGTTACTGTCTTGTGTGTTTATATTACCCAGGGAGGGGGGAGGGGGTGGAATACCCCCTCCCACACAAGGTTATCACACACGATCGCACAAGAAAAAAAAAGGAAAAAAATGAAAAAAAAAAAAACACGAAAACCCAGCGAGCTGAGTGAGCGAGCTCCACAGACCCAGAATTACTCCAGGACTCGCACCACACTGCCTGCTGTAGTTATGTAATCTGTACCATGTATTGCTTTACTGAGAGAGAGAGAGAGAGAGAGAGAGAGAGAGAGAGAGAGAGAGAGAGAGAGAGAGAGAGAGAGAGAAGGGTGGAGGACCTAGACGCCGTTTTCATTAACGTGTACGATAACGTTAAGAAGTGAATTGACAACGTTTTCTTTAACCATCTCCTCCCCCTGGGCCTCGCCGATGACGTAGCGCCGGTTCTTTCCTGTCGTCTTTTCAAGGCTCGACTTGTCTACAGAATGACTGAGATAATACAACCATTGCTACTTCTACTATCAGTGCTACATACTATTACTATCACTACTATGTTATCAAAATAAACTACAATGACAATACGTAAAATTGTAACAAACATACACACAAATATATATATATATATATATATATATATATATATATATATATATATATTTATATATATATATATAAACCATGGAAAGTTCTGTGGGGCCTGGATGTGGAAAGGGAGCTGTGGTTTCGGGCATTATTGCATGACAGCTAGAGACTGAGTGTGGACGAATGGGGCCTTTGTTGTCTTTTCCTAGCGCTACCTCGCTCACATGAGGGGGGAAGGGGGATGTTATTCCATGTGTGGCGAGGTGGCGATGGGAATGAATAAAGGCAGACAGTGTGAATTGTGTGCATGTATATGTGTGTGTATATACATGTGCACATTGAGATGTATGGGTGTGAATATTTGCGTGTGTGAATATATATATATATATATATATATATATATATATATATATATATATATATATATATATATATATATATACATATATATATATATACATACATATATATATATATATATACATACATATATATATACATACATATATATATACATACATATATATAAATATATATATATATATATATATATATATATATATATATATATATATATATATATATATATATATATATATATATATATATATGCGCGTGTTTAAGCACCCACTGTTGCCAGCTATAAGTCACCAGAGTGACACCTTGACCAAGTGCGCTTACACAGGTACAGTATGGCCAGAAGTGGCTTGAAGAATATGACAGACACATGCACTTACTCCCTCCCTCCCCCTCGAGCGTCGCGTTAGCGTGAGATACTCGCTGTTCGGTTGTCACGCGCTTACCCCTGCTCGCTTGGTAATTACTGGTCAAATTATTTCTCCTGGAGTGGTGTGGTAACACGCAATGGCCGCTGCCTTCTCCCACCCCCTACCCCGCCTCCCCAACCCGACCCGACCCGAACCCCCTCTCCTATCCCCCGCCCCCCCCCCTCCACCCTGCCACCGGCGGAGCTGCTGGGGGAAGGGTGGGGGTATGAGGGGGGGAGAAAAATTGTTAATGAAATCCGGGGATGTCTGTTGCACATCTGTCTGTCTGTCTGTCTTTACTATTCATTTGTCTGACTGACTTTTATGTCTGTTTTTTTCGACTCTCTCTCTCTCTCTCTCTCTCTCTCTCTCTCTCTCTCTCTCTCTCTCTCCCTACCTACCTACCTGTTCATCCACCTATCTGTGTATCTATCCATTTCTCCTTTTCCCTCAGCTTTCTGCCCTCCCTACTCCTCCTCCTCCTTCACTTCCTCTTCCTATTCACCTTTCCTTCTCTTTCTCCCCCCACCCCCTCCCTCACCACACCTCTCTCCCCACCACAGTTTTGCCCCTAAACATGTTCAGGACAAGCGGTGTTCATCACCTTTACTGTCAGACACACAGCAAAGTATGTGACGCATATTCAGACATTCATCCATATGTACCACGCGAGTCGCATTGTGACACATACATATCATGCAACACATACTCCAAGTAATCATACATATGTATCGTGTGATTCTACAACAAAACAGGTAGATGTTGATTCAAATATATGATCAACAGCTTCATTTGATAAGTAAGTTATCATTTTCAGTCGTGTAAGAAATTTACGTGACCATCGAGTGGCAATATTTGCCCATATTTACGATAACTCTGTGTATATATAAATATCTGTTTGTCTATCAATGCACAACTTTGTTTATATATTTAGCTAATCTATACATCCCATTGTCCCATCCCATATCTCCATACTCTCTCCCATCGTCCCATCACACATGTTCTCTATCCCATCGAGCCCCCATCTCACATCCCCTACCCTATGTCCCATCGCCCTTCCCCCTCTCCTCTCACATCCCCTACCCTCTATCCCTCCGTCCCCCTCCCTCTCCTCTCACACCCACTACCCTCTATCCCACCGTCCCCTTCCCCCTCCTCTCACATTCCCTACTCTCTATCCCTCGCTCCCTCCCCCTCCTCTCACATCCCCTACTCTCTATCCCATCGCCCCCCTTCCCCTCCTCTCACATCCCCTACCCTCTATCCCATCGCCTCCCTCCCCCTCCTCTTACATCCCCTACCCTCTATCCCACCGTCCCCCTCCCACATCTGCATCCCCGCCATCCTTCCTCCCTTGACATGCGAGAGACACTTAATCACCTGGGTAAACTCTACTGCCAATTATCCCTCCCATTTAGCCCGCCACAGGTAAATGGGTCGGTATAGTCATTAGCGTACACACACACACACACACACACACACACACACACACAACGTACAAAAGACTCCACTTCGTTGCAAGCAGACTATCTTCAGCCTCCTGGCGAAATCGTACGGTCTCCGGGGAATATCAAATATCGATCGAATCAAATACAGAATTATACGAGAATATATATATATGCAATTGACTTGCATGGAGGATAGGGGATGCACAAGTCTGTGTGCTTGTGTTGTTTACATCTTATAAGGCCTGTATATATACTATATATATATATATATATATATATATATATATATATATATATATATATATATATATATATTCTATTTCATTTACTATACTATGTCGTTGTCTCCAGCGTTAGCGAGGTAACGCAAGGAAACAGACGAAAGAATGGCCCAACCCACCCACATACACATGTATATCCATACACGCCCACACACACACACACACATATATATATATATATATATATATATATATATATATATATATATATATGATCTTTTTTCAGAAATTCAAATTTCATTCGGAAATTCGATCACAAACGTTTTCTTGAAACGTTATTAACAAATGTGTCTTTGTTCCCGGCTCGTGTCCTTCCCTTACCCCCTGGGGGCCAGGATCGAGGCCGTCCCGTCGCCAGACATTTATAGGCGAGGAGACACGTGTTGCCAGTGAAGGGACTTAACCCTTACCATCTAACGCCCTCTCTGTATTCCAGATATTCCATTAACTTATCGTTAATCAAGTATACGAATAAATGGATTTACTGTCTGATGGTCAATGGGAAATATCTGTCCCTTTAGTTTCCGAAGAGATTAAGAAGAAGTAGTGGTGTAGTGATGGCGAGGAGTTTCATTAGCAAGGGTGAGGAGTCACGATAGGTGCTTGGCAACACTGGAGTGGCCCACCGTCTGTTTACTCTTGGCAAGGGAATCAATGTTGGGATAATGTTTGGGATAGGTGGGATGGGCGGCGTCACGCCAATCCCGCCGGCGGGCGTGGGAACCTTGCGGGCGTACGGGAAGGGAACCGTGCGTATATACGCATGCGTGTATGTGGCTGAGAAAAAAAGGGAGTGTGAGAGAGAGAGAGAGAGAGAGAGAGAGAGAGAGAGAGAGAGAGAGAGAGAGAGAGAGAGAGAGATGCGTATTAGCCATCATTGTGAGGTGTGTTTTAAAAGTGTCTGAATCATGCAATGTAGGGGCGTTGGCGCCTGGAGGGTGTGTGTGTGTGTGTGTGTGTGTGTGTGTCACACACGGCAGCCCAGAAGGCTGAGTATATTACGCATCCAGGCCGGACCACTTCTTCTGAAACCAGGACAGGTGTCGTGCGAGGAGATAACATGCCTCCCTACCGTGTTGTGTCCGTTCCTCACGCGACGGCAGGAGAAACCTACAGTGGAAACAAGATGCGAGTCTCTCTTCCCTAACAGGAGAAACCAGACGGGATACTTTCCCTTGAGCAGGAGAAACCACTTGTGGGCCTTTCTTGTAACAGGAGAAACCATACGTTGACCTTTTGTTCAAAGGGAGAAACCACATATAAGCCTTTCTTTTAAACAGAGGAAACCAAATGTAAACCTTTCCCTAACAGGGAGAAAACCAGCGGTGAACAGAGATCCAGAAAGGAGCAACCAGATATGAAACCTTTCCTCAAACAGGAGAAACCAGAACAAGAACGCAGGTGTTGCCTCTTTAAGAGAACCTCTGGGTATCTAGCCAGTAGAAAACACCTGTCAGAACTTCACATTTTACCAAGACAACTGTGCTTATAGTTTTCACCTCCGTCCGTTGGGTATCGCGTGATATCAAGTGATAGCAGTGCAAGGACGAGAGGAGAGACATGTTGAGTGTTTGTGATATCTTACAAGTCCCTGAAGTAGTATTAAGATTTGGAGGTCTTTGGAGGTTCTGGTGATATTTGGAGGAGGTCGAATAACAAGAGTGATCAGTGTGTGTGATATGAAAGTGCAAGTTGAGAGCCATAGTGTCGATCAAGTCGACTTTTTATATACTAGAGCCAGTACGTCGAATACTGTCAACACTTGGATAATGATGTGCTAGTGTCGAGTGCTAGCGATGCTTAGACACTATAGTCACAGAGCCGAGTGCTATCGACATCTAGATACTGAAGCCAATAAGTCGAGCGCTATCTACACATTGATAATGAAGTCAATATGTCGAGTAATATCGACACTTCAACACTGAAGCCATCGTGTCGAGTGCTATCGGCACTTTTGATACCGAAGCCAGCACGCCCAGTCCTGTCGACACATAGTAACGCCGAAGAGTAACTGTATTTTCATACGAGATCTACAATGAGGGCTCCTGAATTTCAGCAGGGGGAGGGTGGATGCTGAATTTCAGTGGGAGGGGAGGGGTAACAAGACTTCACACAGGGCTCACGCATTCCCGAGATACAACAGTAAAGGGGCGGGATGGGGTATGGACACTTGACGCGCACCATCTGCAAGATATTGATATTGTGAAGCCCCGCGGATCATTGCGGTGGGATCTGCTCTCATTACTGAAGCGAATGGAGGGAGGTCAGCAGCCTCAGCATGGGGGGGTCAGAGAAAACAGAGAGAGAGAGAGAGAGAGAGAGAGAGAGAGAGAGACCATCCGGCGTGTAGCCTTTTTTTTTTGAAGTCTCGATCACCAGTGTCTTCTCCCTCCAGCCCAACCTCCTCCCCCGCGCAGGGCGAGAAGCCCCCCCAGGCTTCCCACATCATGACAGATGGAGTCTACACAGTGGGTCTGAAGCCCCAGCCTCTCACGACGTTTTTCGTCGCGTTACTGGCGCCGGCAGAGCCACCTGGCTCCACACCTCCGATGAGGGCGTTGCTGGCGGCCCGCAGAGCCAGCTGGCTCCACACCTCCGATGAGGGCGTTGCTGGCGGCTGCAGAGCCACCTGGTTCCACACCTCCGATGAGGGCGTTGCTGGCGGCCCGCAGAGCCTCGATGCCAGGACGTAGATGACGGCGTCATTGGCGCCCCAGGACCCTACTAATGGAAGTATTCACCCACCACTGTAAAATCAATTGAGCTCACCACTTTACCTCATCAGCAGTAGCCACCTTCCTCCCTCCCTTCCCCTTCCTTCCATCCCTTCCCCTTCCTTTCCTTTCCTTCCCGAGGACGTGTCCCCTAAGTACGGAACGGGGCCCCACCTCCCCATTCCTCCTTCCCCCTCTTCCATCTTAGCCCAAGAAACCTTCCTGAAATCATATTCTCCTCTTTTACCTCTATCCTCCTCCTCCTCCTCCTTCCTCCTCCTGCCCTCCCACATCCCCAGCCCAACCCTCTCCCTACCCAGCTATCCTCGCCCCCTTAGCTGAGGCGCCGCTATTAAGCTAACTCCCGCATCACGCGCACCACCACCACAGCGACTGTGTCGTACAGCAATAAACTGAGGAGACTCAAGTGTCTGTCACGAGTTTACCACATGATGGTGGAGGGAATGACGGTGGTGGTGCACGGAATAGGTGGAGGGATTGACGGTGGTGGTGCACGGAATAGGTGGAGGGAATGGTGGTGGTGGTGCAAGGAATAGTGGAGGGAATGGTGGAGAGAATGACAGTGGTGGTGAAGGGAATGACGGTGATGGTGTGTGAGGGAGTTCTTTGTGGTTGGCTGTACGTGGGGGGAACTTGGAAAGGGACAGATAACAGGAGACCTGAAGTTGGGGGGAAGTCATGGTGATGGAGGGGCAGCTGTGGTGGTGGTGGTGGAGGAGGGAAGGTGAAGGGAAAAGATGGAGGGGGGGAGGAGGAGGGGAAGGGGTTGCCCCCCCTGGCAGTATCCTGAGGGGGGAGGGGACCCCCGCCGCCACGTGCTGTACCACCGGTAAATAACAGCACCACCCCTCCCCCCGCCCCACCCCTCCCCCCTCCCTCCTTCCCCCTCCCTCCTACCCCCGTCCCTCCCTACCCTCCGTCACTACCCCCCACCCCTCCCCATCCCCCACCTCCGTTTTGGTAATTTTATCACAAGTTGTTTTGATGGTGAAGGAGGGGGAGCGGGGAGGGAGGGAAGAGATCAGGATGAGGGGGGGAGAGAGAGAGAGAGAGAGAGAGAGAGAGAGAGAGAGAGAGAGAGAGAGAAAGAGAGAGAGAGAGAGAGAGAGAGGCATAGGTGAAAGAGGAAAGAAAGAAAAAGCAACGAGACATTAAGTAACAAAAAACAAACCAAAACGGTTGTGGAAATGTTGCCTAAAATGCTTTTTCGCCGCGAACTGTGTCAGTTTGGTTTAATCACCAACGAAAAAAGAAAAAGTTAAAAGACGAAATTCCTTCTTAATGTATCTCTAACTTTCCCCCTCTCAGGGTGGCAATTCGAGACGTTATTTTTTAAGTTGATAACATCTTGTGTAACAAAACTTTTGGCTCTTTTCTTTATATATATATATATATATATATATATATATATATATATATATATATATATATATACTTTACGTTAGTCCATTTCCCTGAAGATTCTCTTCCCTTCCTTTTCTTTCATTAGTTTGTTAAGAATTAGCGTCCTCATTCTAAACGTCTTTTCCTGGAAGTTGCTCATTTCTTTCGCTGATCCTCTGTATTCCATTCTTTGATCTACACAACAATCATCTTCATGATCTATGATTCGTGATATTTATTAAACTTCCGTCTTCTATGTAACCTTTCTATCCTCTATCCTCGCTTGCTGTGGTCGTCCCTTACCTCTCACCTTATCCCTTCCTCCCTTACTCTATCACCCCCCTTTCCCGTTTTCTTCCCACCCATTCCTTCCTGAGGCAGGAGACTTATCCCCTCTTAAGTACCTGCCTCTCCCCCCTCTACTTAGCAAAGAGGAGTCTGGTGGGGGAGGAGGGAAGCAGAGAGAGAGAGAGGAGGGAAGCAGAGACAGAGAGAGAGAGAGAGAGAGAGAGAGAGAGAGAGAGAGGAGGGAAGCAGAGAGAGAGAGAGAGAGAGAAAGAGAGAGAGAGAGAGAGAGAGAGAGAGGAGGGAAGCAGAGAGAGAGAGAGAGAGAGAGAGAGAGAGAGAGAGAGAGAGAGAGAGAGAGAGAGAGAGAGAGAGAGAGAGGAAGATAGCCGAGGGGACAGTAAGTGGACATTATTATCGACTGGCGGTGGTTATAGAAGGGGTCGGGTGAGGGGGGGGAGGGGAAATCAGGCTCTCCCTCCTGCAATATACGTCCTCCCTTGGGACCACGTGTGTTGTGTGTGTGTGTGTGTGTGTGTGTGTGTGTGTGTGTGTGTGTGTGTGTGTGTGTAGTCAAAGGGTTGGTCTGCCTCCGTGTCCTCACTGTTTATGTAACCTTCAACGAGAGACATTTACTCCCCTGGTTGCATATAACCTTCAGTTGACGTCTGTCTCCCCACAGCTGGCGTATCCTTCGACTGAAGTCCTTGGTCCCCGTGCTAGGCCCCGTCCCTCCTCCTCCTCCTCCTCGATGGTTCGTGTGCTCTACAGGGAAGGACGGTAGCTGGCGTTTGGGCAGTTCGTACCATGTGTGTTCCCCGGGGTCTGTTACCGAAGCCGTCGGTGATGCATTGCCTCTCCTTGGGGTGGAAGGGGGTGGAGTGGGTGTGGGTGTGGGTGTCCGCGGATGATGTGTTCTCGTGGTTCGTGTGTCTCTTTATGGACGACACGCGTCGCTCAGGGAGGGTTAGGGCTGTTCGTGCGGTGCTCGACGCCTCCGTTTCCATTAGTGTTACGCACGTCCGTCCATCATACCTGTCTTCCTTAGGGAGGGGAGGGGGGTCCTAGACGAATTTCCACTATGGTTTCCGAAAGGTTCGGCTACGTGTACGTCATCTTGGGTGTGTGTGTGTGTGTGTGTGTGTGTGTGTGTGTGTGTGTGTGTGTGTGTGTGTGTGTGGCTTGCTGTACCTTGGATCTATATGGGTATAAGGGTTCCTAGTGCCTGAATCATCTTCTGACTCTGCAATTAATAAATGACTATGGTCTATATCACTGGGCTAATTTCAGCTCTCTCTCTCTCTCTCTCTCTCTCTCTCTCTCTCTCTCTCTCTCTCTCTCTCTCTCTCTCGTCCTACTTTTCTCTCTTCAATCACGCTCTTCCCCTGGGTTATTCCCCTCCCCCCTCCCAAACCTATAATGATCGTAGGGGGGGATGGTTGGTAGGCTGTCTGAGCTTTAGGCCTACCTAACTGCCAGGGGGTCATTAAAGTCCTTCATAGTCAGGCTACTACATCATCCCTCCCCCCACCTCCCACCTCGAAGTCGTCTTCAACACCTTCTTCAGGTGTTGAAAGACCATATTCCAAGACCATATACACCCTCGCTAGGCACGGATCATATCCTTAACGACGCTATGTGTGTGTGTGTGTGTGTGTGTGTGTGTGTGTGTGTGTGTGTGTGTATATTCCCCACACACCGGGTTCCACGCTACCCCCCCTGGAGTCACTGTTCTCAACCTGGCGTCTACGTCTACAGGAGGCACTGCCCCCTCGACACTGAGGAGGGACCCCTTCACTGTCTTCGGACAGTGACGTGCACCTGAGCCTGGTGGTATGGAGGAGGATATCGATACATTTTTTTCACTGAAAAATCAGTCCCGCGGTTGTGTAGTGCGCAGCGTTGGGGCTGCGCTCCAGTCAGGAGCAGGGGAAACGATGCTCTTTTGGAGCAAGACCTTCTTCGACAAGATTGCATTCGTTTTCGTTCATGGACGATGACAAAGCCTCGCAGAGCGTGACTCTTCACTCGTGGTGTACCATCAAGCAGGTGAAGTCCAAATATATATATATATATATATATATATATATATATATATATATATATATATATATATATATATATATATATATATATATATCCCTGGGATAGGGGATTAAGAATACTTCCCACGTATTCCCTGCGTGTCGTAGAAGGCGACTAAAAGGGGAGGGAGCGGGGGGCTGGAAATCCTCCCCTCTCATTTTTTTTTTAATTTTCCAAAAGAAGGAACAGAGAATTGGGCCAGGTGAGGGTATTCCCTCAAAGGCCCAGTCCTCTGTTCTTAATGCTACCTCGCTAACGCGGGAAATGGCGAATAGTTTAAAAGAAAAGAAAAAGATATATATATATATATATATATATATATATATATATATATATATATATATATATATATATATATATATATATATCACCATAACATCTAAGTTATCTTACACCCCCCCCCCTCGCCACACAAAATAGCCAAGTCAAACCGTTACGAAACTAGAAAGTCTTTTTCATAATTCCTATTTTTCTTTCTAAAGCCCCCGTCATAACCTCCCCACATCCTTTGATGCCTCTGTAATGCCACCGCTCGCCACAATAAACATACTCGTTACCACCGTAACATCTAATCTCTCTCGAAAACCCGCACATTACACAAATACCTCAAGTCTGTCTCCGAGAAACTGGGACTCCCTGGTCTCGTGAGGAAAATGCCTTTTCTCTGAACAGTGGCGGCTTCGATTATATATACAAGGGATTAAACCCGTCTCGTGTGTGTGTGTTTGTGACAGAAAGAGGACTGATCTCATACACCTGTGGGAGGTTCTGGGCTCAACACACTCTTACTTGGCAGTGATGCACATGACTCACGAAACAAAAAACACGTTCATACAAGTGGAGATTCTAAAGCGATCCAACTTAACAGGTCTACCATTCTGACCCCAAAACTTGACCCGCTTGCCCCACACAGTATATAGGTGGCTCTCTCACTCATATATATATATATATATATATATATATATATATATATATATATATTATATATATATATACATATATATATATATATATATATATATATATATATATATATATATATACACGATCTTCCGCTTAAATGTAACTCGTCAATTTTTCGTCGTAATCGTTGCCCTACCTCCCAGTCTCTCCTCCCACATGGTAACAAAAAAGCACAAATATTTTCGTAGTCTCTTCTCTGCGGCAGTCAGGGAAGACGGTTCAGTTTTCTACGGGAGTCTGATGCGGGTCAAATTCGTTCTCTACGGGAGTCACGGGAGACGGTCCGTTCTCTACCGCAGTCACGGACGAGACACCGTTTTCTACGGGGGGGGGGAGGTTAGGGGGGAGTCACCGCTCGGGTAAAGACGGCTATTTACTGTTGACTCTCGTCATGACTAATGCCTGGGAGTCGGCCATGGTACGTCAACACTGGCCCACGGTAAATTGGTGGATCCGAGTGATGTATCTTGGGTGGGTGTGTGTGTGTGTGTGTGTGTGTGTGGAGGGGGGGGGGTTCCCACGTGGTTCCCCCCCCCACCCAGGGGCGCCTACCCACCCCGTCATGATGGCCTCCTGAAGCCCCATCGCTTGTATGTATGTATACATCAGTGGCGTGTCCACCACTACTCCACCAACCCCCGCCCCCCGATTACCACCACCGAACCGTCCCTCAACCCATTCTCTATACACCAGTGGCGGCCCCTCCTCCCCCGCCCCTCACGCCCTCACGCGCCCACACACACACACACACACACACACACACTACTATCATTCTTTTGACCAAGTGGCTATTAGTTCGGTCATACGAGTCGAGTCAATAATTCACACAAGAACGTCTTTTTCTCCCATGTTTTTCTTTATTCAGCTTCACTGTTCTCCGCATGGGGAGTGGGGTTAGGTAGGTGTGGTGCGTGTGGGCCCCCATGGCACATACAGAAGCAAGAGGGATGGGGTGAGGGAGGGAGAGAGGAGGAGGAGGAAGTGAGGGTGAGGGATGGGGTGAGGGAGGGAGAGAGGAGGAGGAAGTGAGGGTGAGGTGGTGGCCGGGGAGTCGAAGTGGTGGTGGTGTCGTCTTGAAATTTTAATGAAGGACAAATACAGACGATAGTTAACTGGTCTCTATGGCTCTCCCCCCCCCCCCCCCCCCACACACACACACTGGATAACCCCGAGACACGAGCGCGCAATGTGGTGGACAGAACATGAAGTGTTCAGAAATGAAAAAAAAAAAAACCCACTTACATACACCCCTCATGTTGCCGGCCTGCATGTTATGGCTGCTTTTGGGCGAGGCGGTGGGTCTCTGTGTGAAGTTACTTACTTCCCAACGAGAGGATGATGAGATGAAGGTCTTATCACGGGGGTAAATAAGAACCCTCGACTGTCGTACAGGGGTAAACACGAACTGTGTCACTCATTAATTGAACTTATGGAAATGGAAATATGCTGCGAGGGGGTTGGACTACATAACTACACTAAATCGATATTAGGGGGAAAAAAGAAAAATTGAGCAAGCAGAACATCACAGTAATTCTTTAACTCTTTTTTTATTTTTTTGGATACTGAAATACGTGACCACAGTTCGGATAAGATTCGAGACCCATTATCACACGCGACACAAGCCTTATCTAATACGCGTGTGCCAGCCAGTCAACCTTGCGTCGTGTGTGATCAACGGGATCACATACAAGACCATTGCATTAATCCGAGAGGTTTTGGTTACGCCATGAATTCGCAAACGTGAAGATTCTAGATTCAAGATCGACCTTATCATCATGTTGAAGCAAATAAGAGTTAAACTACAGAACTCTGAACGATGCCGAGAGATTCGTTGACAATGATGGGAGACCCGCTCGCCTGTTTCAGTTCAATGAGGATTTCAGATGAAAATAAAAAGTCTCGCCCTCTACCCGAATAAATACATCCCAGATCCAATTTCTTCTTCTTTTCTTCTCTGTTCCTCGTAATATGGATTTTCCTTTCGTTTCTTATCAGTCGCTAATCCGAAGATGGTTCGTGGATAGTAGGCACCCCTCCCCCAGATCCCGTCTCCACCCCTACCTCCCTCCCTCCCTCCCTCCTCCAGGAAAGTGGATGGGGAACCGCCTCCCTTTTTATCAGCCTCCTTGAACACACAGGCACAAGGCACTCCCCAAAGGGAATATATTTCAGGTGTACCACACGTGACAACACTGTCTCTCTCCTCCTTCCTCCAAAGCACACACACACACACACACACCTCCCAGCACCCCCCTAATTCCCCCTACACCACCAGGCAATTCCCCCCCTCCCCTCCCCCCACACCCTCCCTCCGCGATTCACACCGTCATACAAACAGGAGGGAACCCATCCACCCCCCCCCCCCCCCCCCTGAAGAGAGGCCAGGAATTTCCCCAGAGAGGCGGGCCTATGCAGGGCGCGCGACGGACGCGTTACGACGTAAAAATTCATTTCTCCGAGTACGTGATAACCGGATTAAGGAAGCGACGTGGGAATGCACGTATGCAAATGAGATGCTGTCATGTGATACCTTACTCTTGTTTTCTTTTTTTCAACCGTGACGTCACCAGTCAAGTGCAATTTTCCCCATTTTCTTGTTTTACGCTTCGTCTTGATTGGATGGCCATGCGATCCCCCATTTTCATTCACTCTGACGCTATCCTACCGAGGGACACAACTATGGGAAGAAACGGTAATGACATGAACGTAGGACAAACGGAAAAAGAAATACACATAGGCGTACGTACATAGATCGAAAGCAATACATATATGCGTACGTACATAGATCGAAAGCAATACATATATGCGTACGTACATAGATCGAAAGCAATACATATATGCGTACGTACATAGATCGAAAGCAATACATATATGCGTACGTACATAGATCGAAAGCAATACATATATGCGTACGTACATAGATCGAAAGCAATACATATATGCGTACGTACACATATCAAAAGAAATACATATATGCATACGTACATAGATCGAAATCAATTCATATATGCGTACGTACATAGATCGAAATATACAGCAGAGAGAACCATAGTCAAGTAAACAGATGAAGTGATAGACGAAGAGAAGGAAATACATCCAGACAACAGATATATGGATGAACGAAAGATAACAGAGAGACAGACAGATGGATAAATACATGGATAGATGGATAGACAGACTGACAGGCAGAATATGTCGAACACGAGAGAGAAGAGAGCAAGGGGCGACTTGATCACAACCTGTACGTGTTTTCAGAGAAAGCGACAACGTAAACAGTAAATAAGCACCTCCTCAGGGAATGCAAAGACTGAACAAAAAAAAATGAGGCCATGACACGAAACTAATATATATAATATATATATATATATATATATATATATATATATATATATATTTTTTTTTTTTTTTTTTTTTTTTTTATACTTTGTCGCTGTCTCCCGCGTTTGCGAGGTAGCGCAAGGAAACAGACGAAAGAAATGGCCCAACCCCCCCCATACACATGTACATACGTCCACACACGCAAATATACATACCTACACAGCTTTCCATGGTTTACCCCAGACGCTTCACATGCCTTGATTCAATCCACTGACAGCACGTCAACCCCTGTATACCACATCGCTCCAATTCACTCTATTCCTTGCCCTCCTTTCACCCTCCTGCATGTTCAGGCCCCGATCACACAAAATCTTTTTCACTCCATCTTTCCACCTCCAATTTGGTCTCCCTCTTCTCCTCGTTCCCTCCACCTCCGACACATATATCCTCTTGGTCAATCTTTCCTCACTCATTCTCTCCATGTGCCCAAACCATTTCAAAACACCCTCTTCTGCTCTCTCAACCACGCTCTTTTTATTTCCACACATCTCTCTTACCCTTACGTTACTCACTCGCTCAAACCACCTCACACCACACATTGTCCTCAAACATCTCATTTCCAGCACATCCATCCTCCTGCGCACATCTCTATCCATAGCCCACGCCTCGCAACCATACAACATTGTTGGAACCACTATTCCTTCAAACATACCCATTTTTGCTTTCCGAGATAATGTTCTCGACTTCCACACATTTTTCAAGGCTCCCAAAATTTTCGCCCCCTCCCCCACCCTATGATCCACTTCCGCTTCCATGGTTCCATCCGCTGACAGATCCACTCCCAGATATCTAAAACACTTCACTTCCTCCAGTTTTTCTCCATTCAAACTCACCTCCCAATTGACTTGACCCTCACCCCTACTGTACCTAATAACCTTGCTCTTATTCACATTTACTCTTAACTTTCTTCTTCCACACACTTTACCAAACTCAGTCACCAGCTTCTGCAGTTTCTCACATGAATCAGCCACCAGCGCTGTATCATCAGCGAACAACAACTGACTCACTTCCCAAGCTCTCTCATCCCCAACAGACTTCATACTTGCCCCTCTTTCCAGGACTCTTGCATTTACCTCCCTAACAACCCCATCCATAAACAAATTAAACAACCATGGAGACATCACACACCCCTGCCGCAAACCTACATTCACTGAGAACCAATCACTTTCCTCTCTTCCTACACGTACACATGCCTTACATCCTCGATAAAAACTTTTCACTGCTTCTAACAACTTGCCTCCCACACCATATATTCTTAATACCTTCCACAGAGCATCTCTATCAACTCTATCATATGCCTTCTCCAGATCCATAAATGCTACATACAAATCCATTTGCTTTTCTAAGTATTTCTCACATACATTCTTCAAAGCAAACACCTGATCCACACATCCTCTACCACTTCTGAAACCGCACTGCTCTTCCCCAATCTGATGCTCTGTACATGCCTTCACCCTCTCAATCAATACCCTCCCATATAATTTACCAGGAATACTCAACAAACTTATACCTCTGTAATTTGAGCACTCACTCTTATCCCCTTTGCCTTTGTACAATGGCACTATGCACGCATTCCGCCAATCCTCAGGCACCTCACCATGAGTCATACATACATTAAATAACCTTACCAACCAGTCAACAATACAGTCACCCCCTTTTTTAATAAATTCCACTGCAATACCATCCAAACCTGCTGCCTTGCCGGCTTTCATCTTCCGCAAAGCTTTTACTACCTCTTCTCTGTTTACCAAATCATTTTCCCTAACCCTCTCACTTTGCACACCACCTCGACCAAAACACCCTATATCTGCCACTCTGTCATCAGACACATTCAACAAACCTTCAAAATACTCATTCCATCTCCTTCTCACATCACCGCTACTTGTTATCACCTCCCCATTTACGCCCTTCACTGAAGTTCCCATTTGCTCCCTTGTCTTACGCACCCTATTTACCTCCTTCCAGAACATCTTTTTATTCTCCCTAAAATTTACTGATAGTCTCTCACCCCAACTCTCATTTGCCCTTTTTTTCACCTCTTGCACCTTTCTCTTGACCTCCTGTCTCTTTCTTTTATACTTCTCCCACTCAATTGCATTTTTTCCCTGCAAAAATCGTCCAAATGCCTCTCTCTTCTCTTTCACTAATACTCTTACTTCTTCATCCCACCACTCACTACCCTTTCTAAACAGCCCACCTCCCACTCTTCTCATGCCACAAGCATCTTTTGCGCAATCCATCACTGATTCCCTAAATACATCCCATTCCTCCCCCACTCCCCTTACTTCCATTGTTCTCACCTTTTTCCATTCTGTACACAGTCTCTCCTGGTACTTCCCCACACAGGTCTCCTTCCCAAGCTCACTCACTCTCACCACCTTCTTCACCCCAACATTCACTCCTCTTTTCTGAAAACCCATACTAATCTTCACCTTAGCCTCCACAAGATAATGATCAGACATCCCTCCAGTTGCACCTCTCAGCACATTAACATCCAAAAGTCTCTCTTTCGCACGCCTGTCAATTAACACGTAATCCAATAACGCTCTCTGGCCATCTCTCCTACTTACATAAGTATACTTATGTATATCTCGCTTTTTAAACCAGGTATTCCCAATCATCAGTCCTTTTTCAGCACATAAATCTACAAGCTCTTCACCATTTCCATTTACAACACTGAACACCCCATGCATACCAATTATTCCCTCAACTGCCACATTACTCACCTTTGCATTCAAATCACCCATCACTATGACCCGGTCTCGTGCATCAAAACCGCTAACACACTCATTCAGCTGCTCCCAAAACACTTGCCTCTCATGATCTTTCTTCTCATGCCCAGGTGCATATGCACCAATAATCACCCACCTCTCTCCATCAACTTTCAATTTTACCCATATTAATCGAGAATTTACTTTCTTACATTCTATCACATACTCCCACAACTCCTGTTTCAGGAGTATTGCTACTCCTTCCCTTGCTCTTGTCCTCTCACTAACCCCTGACTTCACTCCCCAGACATTTCCAAACCACTCTTCCCCTTTACCCTTGAGCTTCGTTTCACTCAGAGCCAAAACATCCAGGTTCCTTTCCTCAAACATACTACCTATCTCTCCTTTTTTCACATCTTGGTTACATCCACACACACACATATATATATATATATATATATATATATATATATATATATATATATATATATATTAAAAAAAAGATTGCAAAAAAGAATGTACTTCTATAACGTTAACGTACTGGATTAAAGGAATGACACGAGGAATGAATTCTGAATATAGACAACTCACACAAGTTTAAAAAGTCGTAAGATTTTATAAAAAAAAGAAAAAAACAGTTCAAGAGATTGGGCCTATCTAGAGCAGCGCTCCCTCCATTTACCACGCAAAGACGAAACTTTACGGAGTATATACGTACGTTTCTATATATGAATGTATATTTGTATATGCCTTATCTTACCTTCCTCTGTGTGTGTGTGTGTGTGTGTGTGTGTGTGTGTGTGTGTGTGTGTGTGTGTGTGTGTGTGTGCCGCTTTGAAAACGCAGTCTTAATGAGAAAGGTAAAAATCCACCAGTGGTTGAATGAACATGGGGTTTATCGACTTAAGGTTAGGCGATGTTTATACCATCATCAGAGCCTACAGGGTAAAGGATGATGTATATATAACATCTACATTACGAGCGTCTGTGCGAAGCACATAAACCCTGGACAATCTTAAAAAAAATGTAACATGAATGAAGAATCATCTTGAAAAACTCAACGTAAAATGAATGAGATTGAAGGAAGGGGTTTAAACACCCTACAGAAGACTCACCGAACACCAACTACGAATATGAAAAGAAGCAATGTTTCTCCCAGACAAAAATAAACCCCCTTAAGAGTTAGAAGTAAACAACCTACCACTAAACCACAAGGGTTTTAAAACCCACTGGACGCGAGGCTAACTTAGATCAGCGGATGACACTTACGTTAAGTAACTGTAATTTCGTGGATGCTTAGGCGTTAAGTCGGTCGGAGGGAGGAACTCCAATATGGACACATCACTGTCTAAGGAACAACTGACCAGCACAGGGAAGGAAGGACACACGATGTCAACATTGGGTAATCGTGGAGTGTCATCACGTATCGCTGCAAAAAGGCCAATTGGCAATAAGGTAGTTTGGTGGGTGTGCCGAGCGCCCAGCGAGTTCAAGGAGCCGTGGTCTGAGGTGTCGCTTCGTCTTTCTAATATACAAAACGTTACAGCTGTTGCACTTGCACACAACAACAGACGATTACAACTCTTAAGGAAAAACGTACTTGATAGAGAGACATACACATTAAAAGATAAAGTTTACAGGGAAAACTATTCATACAACAGCTGTTGTACTTGTACACAACAACAGATGATTACAACTGTTGAGGAAAAACGTACTTGATATAGAGACTTACACATTAAAAGATAAAGTTTACAGGGAAAACTATTCATACGCAAAGTTGTTGTTTCTTTCTTTCAATGATTTTCGTTCCTCATGGAATACGAAAACATATAAAACGTATGTGAATTGTTACCAAAAAGTGCACTTTTTATTCCACTCGAACATCTGGGCAGGACCCGGTTTCAGGCTGAGGTGTGTGTGTGTGTGTGTGTGTGTGTGTGTGTGTGTGTGTGTGTGAGCATTATTGTTGATCGTGTGTATGTTCTGGGCAGGGAGTTTTACACTCGTGTTGCCCCGTCCCTTGACCTTGTGTATGCACACACACACACACACACACACACACACACACACACACACACACACACACACACTCAGAATAGAGTAAGAACTGATGTCTTCAAAACTATCGATTGCGTGACTACTTCAATTCAGATGATTTCTGAGCGTATTACCCATCATTATGTTTCTGATCAATATGGCAACGAGGAGAATGTAAGAGGGAGAGGGAGGGAGAGGTAGGGAGAGGGAGGGAGAGGACAGGGAGTGAGAGAGTACCCACTTACGACTACCTACCACGGTTTGACATGATCAGCGCGTAGCGCTCACCGCAGGAGAATCTACAGTTGAAGAATAACGAGTCGTGTGATTTGCTCGTCATGTGTTACGTGCGAGATGGGAGAGTGGTCTGTGTGATTGTGGACTGGATGCCGCTAGTCCACGTGTGGGGGTGAGGTGGAATGAAAATACAACGGCATATGTTGGGCCACAGAGGGGATCTTGACAACCACCGTAGCGCTGGCTCACGGTCCCGCTGTCGTAGTTAAGCCTAAGAGAGAGAGATGAAAGTTAGAGAAAACGAGAGAGAGAGAGAGAGAGAGAGAGAGAGAGAGAGAGAGAGAGAGAGAGAGAGAGAGAGAGAGAGAGAGAGAGAGAGAGAGAACAGACAAACGGAATGGGAAAAAAAGATATAGAATTTAAGGTTAAGTGAGGAGGAGACAAAACTTATCTAACTATTATCTATCTGCTTGGCAACCCTACCTACCTACCCAACTGTCTACCTATCTACTCAACTTATCAACCTGCTTACTTACGTACCTCTCTAGCTTCCTGCCTACGTACCTGCCCATGAGTACCTTTGACCAAATTTTGCCATGCGAGAGAGCCAGCGCACTGCGCTCCACACATACTACATCTTGCATGCACAAAGCCACAAGCAGATCAGCTATATATACACCACGTAGAGCCACAAGCATACCAGCTATATATATACCACGTAGAACCACAAGCATACCAGCTATATATACACCACGTAGAACCACAAGCATACTAGCTATATACACCACGTAGAGCCACAAGCATACCAGCTATATATACACCACGTAGAGCCACAAGCACACCAGCTATATAAACCTCATAGAGTCACAAGCATACTCAGTATATTGCGTAAAGCCACAAGTATACTAAGCCACCACCTACGAGGATGGAGGGGGAAGTTAGACTTCCTCCTTAAACCAGTCATGGTGACAGATGGACTGGCAGCCAGTCAGCCAGCCGGTTAGCTAGCTAGCCAGTCACTCAGGAAACTCATCCACTCATCCAAACACTCACCAATACGACCCAAACAGCCAACCATCCCTCTCAGCCAGTCACCACCGCTGGAGACACTCCCCCGACCTGGAAAAGACATCACATAAAGCTACGAGGACTATACGTCGCTGGTGAGTGATCATTTGAGCACTTGGTGAGAGAGGGCATCTAGGGAGAGGGGAAGTGGGAGAGGAGAGGGCATCTAGGGAGAGGGGAAGTGGAGGAGGAGAGGGCATCTAGGGAGAAGGCAGTGGGGAAGGGTGAGGAGGAGGAGAAGGGTGAAGAAAAGAAGAGAGAGAATGGGAAAAAAAAAGATGTGCAGCAGAACACGAAGTGATTACGACAGAAACAGACCACTTGTTCCTTTCGAAGCTGTTTGTGACAGTGGAAGAGATTAAAAACACCGAGATTATTGAGGCAGCAATGTATAAGCGTACACACGATCTAATTAGAAATGCATGTGAACGTTACATGTAACTCAGAATCTGCAAATGATACGAATTGTGAACTTGAAGCGAGGTATTTGTAAAGTTTTTATAAACACATACGTATATATGGTGTTGCTTTCAACTCATTAGTAAATCATCCCATGTGTTACCAATCGTGTTGATATATACGTCATTCCAAGTAAAACCATTGCTCACGAACCTTTTATACGTCAGTACGAGTGAACACAGTCACTGATCTAACCTTCAATAGCCTCTTCGATCAAGACAGACAAAGTCTTCGTTGATTCTGAGTTCGTGTATCAAATCATCTTTCTAACCTCTGTTTTAGCTCATCTCGACGGCTTCAATAGGATCTGTTTTTCATATCTAATCAGCCTGGTAACTCGCCCCTGTTGTTGTTCTCTCTACCGTATCTATGTCAATCTATGTCATTCTAAAGAAAGCCAAAGCTGGAACACAATATTCAAAGTGGAGACGTACCACTGAACTATACAGAGTGTAGATTAGTTTCTTGGTCTTACCTACGAAGTTAAAATTCTGTTCCCCATTTTTTTTTTCTATTGCTTCTCTGTACTGTTTACATGGCTCTAGGTCATGGGAGATTGTTACACCGAAGTCTCGTTCCTCATTTCACCTCACGTCGGTGAGCTGAGCTGAAACTGTAACGTGTGTGCTTTCGTTATTCATTTGCCTATACGTAAAACTCTGCATATATCGATATCAAGATTAGCAGAATTATTTGCTCATTTTAGTTTGAAATCTCCATATGTCTAGGTATACACAGAAATAAAGCGTATCTTGGATAGTGTGTGTAAATAGCGTAGAGGTGTGTGGGGAGGTGGTGGGTGTAGGAGGAGGCAAGCACAGAGCGCAACGTGAGTACGACAATACATCGTCACCAGGAGAATGACAAGTGGGCCACAGGGACCCACAGGGGCCCCTCCTTCCTCCACTGAATGGGAGGAACATCGCTAATGGAACTCGTGTGATGTACTGTGTGTACAGGTGTCTCAGGCTGCACCCGGTGGCCCAGGGGTGATACTACGTAAAGATATTGACACTGATGGAAATTCAAACATTGCAAATGCGAGGGGTCAGAATCGCTGGCATAAGAGGCATGCAATATGCATGGCGCCGTTTGCATTGGGAGTGACAGAGAGGAAGTTCAGGCCATGTCAAATCCATGGTACATAATTTACAGGATGTAAAGTGGTATCGACGGATACATGATACATGTTACACGATGGAGGGTACAGCTCGGTGCACAGCGAGCTGTTGGCATAGTAAAAGAATATAATCACATGATCACAGACCTCTCAGTCCCTCAAGCCCTGAGGCTTCAAACCAATAATTTTACGGCGCTCGAACAAATACAGGGCAGCGCTCGAGTGTGTATGTGTGTGTGTGTGTCTAGCAATTTCATAGCAGAGCCGACACTTGGAATGCCTGGAGGATCATCGTCTTCTGTAATCTGCCAAGACGTGCCTGTAACCTAGAAGGTATCCGGGGTATTCAGAGTTACACACTGTCTGGTACAGCGCCGATCTTCCCCACACTGATGTTTCTATGAGTCTCAAGCGATGGTACATGAGCTATGGTCCTATAGCCACAAGGTCTTAAGAGCATCTCTCTGGAGGTTCTGTGGCTCCAGTCAGACCAACAGCTGGTGAGGAAGGGGGCCCCGAGGAGCAGACATGCATTACCACCAAGACTATCAAACATGGTCATGACGCTCGCGTCCAGCACGCAAGAGCGTCACTCCAAATTGGACATCTCCGTCGTCAGTACAGGAGTGAACGGTGGAGGCAACAGTTTCCTGCAGGGCGCTCTTTCACGGGAGCGTTTCGAGAGTCGATCGAGATGAAAGAGAGGATTCAGTATGAAATACTGTACTATGTAATTCACAGCGGATAAGCGCTACGTTTTCCTCGCTACAGACAACCTAAACAGCATCGGCCCTACCGATATCCTATTAGGATGTATCGGTATATCTAGCAGCGCACTGTCATGAATATATTGGTCACCACCCTATTGCCTTGCAGTGCTAACTGGAAATAAGGACTGAGCTAAATAGGATCACAATGGACAGGATCTTGATAAAGCTTAATTCATCTACGTTAACTTACTGCTGTAGATGTTCATTTTCTGTTGTAGATTTCTCAAGTGCTGGCTTATTGTCATGTGTAAATTCAATATTTCAAAACACAGACCATTATCAATGTTGATGTACGTCGGAAAGGGAAGCGGGTCTAAGCCTGATCCCTATGGCACACCACTTGTTACGTCTAACCATTTTGAGATTTGACCATTTATATCACCAGCCTTGGCTTACGACCAATCAATCAACCATCAAACCACCGACGTACAACACTATCTACACCATATAACTCTTGTTGTGAAGAAAAAATGACTGAAGGGTGTTGTAGAAACGAAATAAGAGGATAGTAGTGGATAAACAGAAAAGATAATTAGAGAATATATATATATATATATATATATATATATATATATATATATATATACATATATATATATATATATATATATATATATATATATTAAAGGTATGTGAACTCATTATACCCCCGTTTTCTACCTGTTCGCATTTATATTCAGCATGGGAGTAGAAGCGGCACTTCCAGTCATCTGAGAGTCGACCTGCTGGTTGTTATGAGGTCGAGGGGTCGAGTGGGGTAAAGGAGAGACTAGTGAGGGGCTACTGGGGTAAGGGGGTAAAGTTCAGGGGAGGGGGGTAGGGGGAGGAGGAAGAGGAGGGAAGGGGGTTTAGAAAACCGACTCCCCCTGCTCCCCTCCCTCGCGTCTTTACCTCGGCCCCGTCAGGCGTAAAGCAGCTAAACGCCAGATAGTCGGTCCCTCCCTCCTCCAAACATCTACCTCCCATTTACGTAATGCTTTCGTCCGCAGCAGCTTTTAGCCCTCCCTCCCATCCAAACCTCGATCCTCAGATCACTCCCTCAAACCCTGATAAAGGCAAGTGTATATATACATATATATATACGTAAGTTACGTCGCCAAAAAATAATGAAAAAAATAGAAAAATATTTAATTATCCTTTGTGAAGTCTGAGTTTTTAGAAGGGGGTCCGACAGCAGCAGCGTTGTGCCTCGTGGGAGCATGAATTGCTGTGTACAGCGTGGTGGAGGGGACCACCGACCCCCCCGTTTTAATGATGTAGGCGCCGTCCAAAGATGGCCACCGAGGCGTGAAACCAAATCTAGGGATCCTTTGCAACCGGAAGCTCGTCCGCGAAACGCCATTCAGCTTGGGCATCAAGTGGCGGCGGTCGAGAGAGCCCCCTCCTCCTCCTCCTCCTCCTCCTCCTCTCCTCCTCCTCCTCTCCTACCTCCTCCTCTCCCTCCCTCCACATCTTGGCCCAGCTCCTCTGTTTTACGGCTGTCCGACACGGACGGCGCTGGAGGACATGGGCGTGTGGCGAGGCCTCCTGCGTGGTCCTACAAGGAGACTTGGGTGTCGTTCTAAGGGAGACCTGAGAGGTCCTACAGGATGGGGGGCCTTGGGGTCTAAGGGAGATTTGAGATCCAATGAAAACTAGGATCTGAAAAGGGAACCAGGGGTCCTAAGAGCGACTTGGGAGCCCTAAGGGGAATCTGGGCGGGGGCCTTAGCGGGATCTAGGGTCCTAAAGGAGGACCTAAGTTCCTATCGGGAACCTTGGGTCTGAAGGCTATCTTCGTGGCCATAAATGATCCTAGGGTGTCTTAAGAGTGAATTCACGTGGAAAAGGATGGGAGGGATACATCATCTCTCCCGGAGAGGTCCTAGTGGCTTCTAGAGGATGGAAGGGGGCCCCTGGAGGAGGGACAGTGGTTCCTGCAGGAGGGGGTAGTGGCTCTCGGAAGGAGGGTAGTGTCTCCTGGACGAGAGGCAGTGTCTCCTTGAGGGGAGGCAGTGACTCCTGGTCACTGCCAGCATGAGGACTAGTACTCACTATCCCGCTCGTGACAGATCCTCGTTCACAAAGGAAATGCAGAACCCATGAGGGGACGGCCAGTGGACGAACACAGGAGGGAGGAGACCGTCCTGGTGCGTGTCTACGGAGGTGACACTCCTCTCTCAGATCTCACGGAAGCTTGGCTGAAATTCGTGCGTTGCTGACAGTGTATCGTGGGGATGTGGGAACTGTTTGAGAAACGGAGTTCTACACTAGTAAAGATATATATATATATATATATATATATATATATATATATATATATATATATATATATATATATATATATTTTTTTTTTTCAAACTATTCGCCATTTCCCGCGTTAGCGAGGTAGCGTTAAGAACAGAGAGCTGGGCCATTGAGGGAATATCCTCACCTGGCCCCCTTCTCTGTTTCTTCTTTTGGAAAATTAAAAAAAAATTGAGAGGGGAGGATTTCCAGCCCCCCGCTCCCTTCCCTTTTAGTCGCCTTCTACGACACGTGAGGAATGCGTGGGAAGTATTCTTTCTCCCCTATCCCCAGGGATATATATATATATATATATATATATATATATATATATATATATATATATATATATATATATATATATATATATATATATATTCTTCTTATAGTTAGAAACAAAATCTAGCTTAAATATCAATGTAATAACAAATTCGCATGACAGAACGCCGTAATTACTTGCTATATAATCGACATAATCTCAGTTCATTAGGAAGACAAATGAAGATAAATGGCAACACAGAAGTCGTATGTTTTTATGATCCTGTGAGAGCAGATCAAATACAACACAGCCTTCGTACTGAGTTCCCTCTAAATAAGACCTATTTCTCTTGTTAAGTGAATGGCGTCTAAGAATCCCATGTTTCCTCACGCTTCCCATTCTTTCTCCAGAGTAAACTGGTCCCTAATCTTTATCTAATCCTCATCCGCCATTCCCCCCCTTCCCAATCCTCACGATCGCCTTCCCTGACACCATATTTCCGTGTCAACAAACAGACCCATAGGCTGCTACATGACCTCTCTTTTCTCCCTCCCACAACACGGAACATGACCCCCGCCCAGCCCTGGGTCGGGTCACCTCAGGTCAACAGGTGATCCATCAGGGGTCACGTCACGCCAATCGGGGGGGGGTCACTCACACCGCGGCACGTGACCCAATTTGTCACCTCCCCCCTAGCTTGACCTCGCGTCTCAAGGTTTCCGCTGAAACGCTAGAGTACGCTTTGGGAAGTGTACGGTGCTTGCTGGGTGTGTGTGTGTGTGTGTGTGGTGTATGGTTAGTGTGGTGTGTGGTGCGGAGTACATGTTGTACAGTACACGTTGTGCAGAGTTCAAACAGTACATGATACCTGTGGATAGACCGTTCGGTACATGTACCTATAAGACTGTCCATTCTTGATAAGTTCATAAATACATAACTACAATAATACATGGATGTATAAATACGCAGATGCAATACATCAATATATAGAAATATGAATATATATATATATATTCGCGAGCAGTCCAGAGTCGAGCGCATAATTTGGAATTCTGGTTGCCCTACAAAAACAGTACAGAAAAAAAAATCAGTTGTGGGCAAAAGACACAAAAAAACACAAAGACAAAGACAATTCAAATCATCTGGTCACACACACTGGGAACTGATGAAAAATAGCACGTTTGGAACATGGAAAACAGAGGAGAAAATAGAAGATATAAAGCGGTTCAGATTTAAAAAAAAAAAAAAAAGAGTGAAGATGAAAAACAAAGTGATTAAAATTAAGACACAGAAATGAAAGAAGAATGAGGAAATATACGTTTATTTTTCTTTATTTTCTTAAAGATGTGAGATCAAAATGATCCTGGATAAAGCCAAGATTTTAAGAACCACACCTTACCTTAAGAAAGAAATAAGGAACACTTTGAGCACCTATCGCGAGATACATGTTATCAGGTGGCGCCCTAGATGCCTCAAACCCCATGGGGGAAAAACACACACAACTGGCCCAAACTGTAGAGGAGAACACGCGATTGAACAGAACATGTCCGGCAAGTCCTCACTCTCCCGTGACGAACACTGTTAACACACAGCCACAGGTTTCTGCGTGGAACGGAGTGGCATCGTGTTGGTGTCCCTCCACCTAATATCCTGACTGACACAGTGATCAAGGGTCTGATGGACACAATCACGGCTGGTGGATCGAGAGTCACCCTTGCATGGATCAGGACCTCCAGGTGTGATTATGCGAGACAAGGCAAGGGGGGGGATTAGATCACTGAGTGATGAGTGTTTATCGATGTTCTTCAATCCGTTCTTATCTCACGTCTCGCCCAGCCTCCAAAACCCCAGACTTGGGAGTCTGATCCGTATATCAGTCCTTACAAAGCATCTCTGTGAAGTCAGACCCTGGTGTTAATGTACACACAACTCAAACATATGTTGATGGAGACCCCTATCATCTCGGGAGTAAAGATTCTTATGTTTCTTTTCTTTTTAATAGAAAATGAAACTGACGTCTGTTTCTGATGGTCAAAAATAGAGACACACATATTGATCACAGTCATGCGTGAGGAATGGGTGAAGTCCTAAATCAACATACCATCACTTGCGATAATTGAAGATAGACGCGATGAATTCAATCAAAATCAATTATCAATCATATGCAGATGTGATCCAAAGGCGAAAGAAAAACACCTTTAAAAATCACCAGACCTCACTGGACCCGTACCTGATACTTTCAAACTGCATGAGAGCCCCCATGTACTCACACACCTGCATGACACACAAACCTGCATGACACACACACCTGCGTGACACACACCTGCATTACACACACCTGCATGACACACACCTGCATGACACACACACACCTGCATGACACACACACCTGCATGACACACACACCTGCATGACACACACACGTGCATGGCACACACACCTGCATGACACACACATGCATGAAACACACCCCTGCATGGCACACACACCTGCATGGCATGACACACACACCTGCATGACACACACACACCTGCATGAAACACAATGTAAACTTTTTGATCTTTTTTTCCTTTGTCGTAATTGTCAGTGAACACCTGGTTCGTTATTCTCATGTCATGAATTACGCGAACGTGCCCACGAGAATTAAAAAATCCACTTTTGTGCATCTAATTCCAGGATTATTCTTTTTTTTTTTCTTTCCTTTGACTGTATTACAGTTACATTTGGATTTCATATATACAGTGAGCGACGCAACATTTCTCGGGTATAGCGCAATGCTCTGATGGACAAATGCAATACTTGAGACGAACAAAACTGTATCTCTGATTATGTAACACAATACTGTGAATGAAAAATACAACAGTCTGAATGACTAGTACAAATACTTTGAATGAAAAACACAATACTTTGAATAGCTAATGCAAAATTCTGAGCGAACAATTGAATGAACACTATATTCTTTGAATGAACATTACTCTACATACTTTGTATGAAGATTACTCAATGTATACTTTGAATGAACACGACTATAATATGAATAGAACAATTTTTTATTCTGAAATGTCAGTACGGTATTTTGAATGCTGTTTCTCATTAAGAGTGTGGGCCAACCGTACCATGTCCCCCAGCAGATGTGTTCAGAGGGCCGGGTCACCTACGGTCAAACAAGTTCATAACGGGTGTCTATTGAGATCACGTGTCGTCACGGGCTAGGGGTCATTAGTGAGGTCACGCAAGGGCCTTAATGAGTGTGTCGAGACCGTAAGAGGTCACTGAGTCGGGGTCATGTAGGGGTCAAGTGTCGTTTGAGGCCCTCGTGGACTATGAGGTCCCCCATGGTCTGTGTTGACATGAGTGGGTGTATACCTGAGGGTGCTGAGGCGGGGGGGGGTTAGGGGAGAGGAAGAAGGGATGTTGGGAAGGGGAAGAAGGGAGAGGAGGGGGGGGGAGTTCATGGGGAGGACCATTGACAGAAGACCAGATGATCTATGACGAGGTTGTCTGCTGAAGGACAGTAACAAGATCCCAATGTGTGTGTGTGTGTGTGTGTGTGTGTGTGTGTGTGTGTGTGTGTGTGTGTGTGTGTGTGTGTGTAAGCCCGACTCTGAAGGTGGGAAGATTACAGAGGCACAACATGCAGAGAACTCCTCATCTTTACTGTACAAAGAAGTAGGTACCAATAAGGGCCAATACTCGTGTGGCTGGTTTCCACACAAAAACTGTAGTAAAAAAAAAAAAAAAAAAAGAAAGGCGAAAAGCTGCTCTCTTGGTGCAGGTCTATGTCTGACAGACTGAGCAACACGCATACAGTGCAAGAGATCAGTGGCCGAATAATGCCTGCAGAACAGAGAGAGATAAGCAAACGTCACTGAGGGAGGAGAGGGATGGTTGAAGAGTTGATGAGGCGGAGGGTTTGCTTTTCTGATCCCAATGTATAGATAACAGAAAGGCGCACGAAGAAGAAGAAGAGGAAGCGTCGCCCAAGACATACGAGAAGCTCTCCATACGGAGGATCTTCGGAGCCTGGAAGCGCGAAATAACTCCACGGGAAAGAAAAGAAACTAATTCTGGCATAGTTGCAGCATCTTCCATGCTTCCTGGAGGCAGATTTCGTGATGTTTCTCGTGTGTGGTTCCCGGGATAGTGTGGAGGACATGGTTGTGCCCAAACATCCTGTTATTGCAAGGTTGAATTGTCGTGCTTTCATATCTGTGTGACATTTTGAAAGATATATAGTCTAAAACTGCAGTTTTTGCCGTGATGAAACCCAGGCCATTGTTTCCCAATCCGGAGGAGCTGCACCGGTGTGAGTTATGGCAGGTAATATATGTTCACCGTGATAGGACAAATGCAGCCGGTCTTGAGAGTTGAGGAGGGGATGGACCGCGAACTGAAGCATGATGTAGAGTTGAAGTCATGGACGTAGGAGTGAATAGGGTTAGGAAAAGGTGAAAAAAGAAGATCGTTTCGACGGAGGGAAGAAAGAGCAGGCGACAGGACAGAACCCTGAGGTATGCTCACTACTGTTGACGGCATGAGAGGGAGAAGTCGCCCCAGTACAACTATCGCGACGAGGTGAGTCGAAGAGGAGGAAAGACTATCAGTTAACGAACACTGAGAAACGTTAACAACAAAGGAATTTTAATGAGCAAAGACTTGTGCCACACCCTGTCGAAGACTCGTGCCACACCCTGTCGAAGACTCGTGCCACACCCTGTCGAAGGCTTGTGCCACACCCTGTCGAAGGCTCGTGCCACACCCTGTCGAAGACTCGTGCCACACCCTGTCGAAGACTCGTGCCACACCCTGTCGAAGGCTTGTGCCACACCCTGTCGAAGAGATGTCGACGGCTGTGCCAAAAGATTCCCACAATTCCCTGAGAAAGAGTGACCAGAGTTGAGTCCACCCTACACATAATGCGAGTAATACTTTACATACTTCTATCTTAATGCTACAGATAGCGACACAGACGCAGAACCATAGAATATGCATCTAACCAAGCGGAATCAGTGGTAGAGACTTTACGAAAAAAAAAGATACAACGGAGAGAATTGAGGAATGTGGAGATTAACACCACAGCTGACACAGAACACCACACATCATGATCCACCATATATACACACATCTAACACCAGGCTATTATTTTCCCTCGAGGTCTCGGGGTTGAGGGGCTGCAGGGGTTAGGAAGGAGGGTTAACACAGTGCCGACCTGCCAAGTGGTCCCCAGCAAGGGCCTTCAAGCGCGAGGAATCTGTAAAGGCAAACATTGGACCAGTTGTATGTGATCGATCGGTGGGCGAGTGTTCTCCGCAGTGTCAACACCCGCGACGATGACACAGGAGGAGGAGGAGGAGGAGGAAGAGGAGGGTTAGATGGGGGGGAGGAAGAAGGAAGGAGAGGCGGAGAGGAACGGAGTAAGGGGTAAAGAGAGAGAGAGAGAGAGAGAGAGAGAGAGAGAGAGAGAGAGAGAGAGAGAGAGAGAGAGAGAGAGAGAGAGAGAACAGACACATGCACAGAGGATAAAAACTATCACGATACCTTACGACAACATGATAGACACGCCAGCCAACACATACCATTCGGCAACACACAGGGATACGACGTGACCTGCCCATGGTCAGCAGTGTGACCTCTGATGCTCATTAAGACGCACTTAAAACCTCCTGGTCAAGTCAACAGGTCACACTATTCATTCACATGAACACTGTCTATTACGAGCCCAAAAAAGCTATTTTCGTTTCGAAGGCCTTTACGATGGAAAACACAAAAGGACCCAGTCTTACAAATCGTCCTTAGGAAGAACTCGTGGGTATTTCGAACGTTACTTTCTAGGAATGTTGAGGAAACGTTTTGAAACGTTGGTTCGACGCGATCAGCTGTTTGTCCGTGAATACAGTCTTTGTTGTTGATAACAGTTTGGTGTTTCGTTGATAGGAGTGTTGGGGAACGTTCGGTGGTGGTGTTGGTGATGGTGGTGGTGTTGGTGATGGTGGTGGTGTTGGTGATGGTGGTGGTTGTGGTGGTGGTAATGACGGTAATGATAATGATGATAATGGAGAGGAGAGAGGGACTCTCATCATGTCTTTAAGGATGATGGTGGACATGATGATGATGATAATGACTGTAAAGACGACTTGATTCTGTTGCTGATGGTGATGATGATGGCCTGCGGTGTTGACAGTGACAACGGTGGGTGTGATAATGGCTGGTAATAATGACGACATGAATGTTCATGATGGTGGTCGGTGGCGAAGGTGAATCATGATGAAGACGCTGGACAATAGTGATGACAGTGATGATAAAGATAAGTGACGATAAATTAACACCGATGACTAAGTTAGTTTTTGCCCTTGACGACGCGTAAAGAAACACACACTCGAACGGATAACGTAGAGACCAGCAAACGACCCTGTCATACGCCATACTCCACCTTCCCCTCAAACCTTTGCGTAGGTGCTGACTTCATACGCCTGGGTGTTCACTTCCTGTGGGTGGGAGTGTATGTGTGTGTGTGTGTGTGTGTGTGGGACGTCGGGGGTTAGAGGAAGAGAAAGAAGGGGAGGCTGTTTACAGACCCTCTTCCCCATCTGACACCTCAGACCCACCTCTATTTCCTTCCTCCACGCCTTCTGCCCTCCCACACACTTCCTCCTTCCACACACCAATACCTGAGACCCTATTTTTGCTAACACCATCACCTGAGACCCTATTTTTGCTACACACCATCACCTGAGACCCTATTTTTGCTACACACCAACACCTGAGACCCTATTTTTGCTAGACACCATCACCTGAGACCCTATTTTTGCTACACACCATCACCTGAGACCCTATTTTTGCTACACACCAACACCTGAGACCCGATTTTTGCTACACACCAACACTTGAGACCCTATTTTTGCTACACACCCACACCTGAGTCCTTATTTTTGCTACACACCCACACCTGAGTCCTTATTTTTGCACCCTTTTCTTCCTAACACATGAAGGATCTTCCAATTTTGAAATTAATTTCTTACCTTCCTATAAAACGTCATTCTGGTAAACATTCATCTCACCCACACACAACACCTGCCCATCCTACATACACCTGACCCTTCCACACATATCCCTTTCACTTAGATTAACATATAGTCACTGAGTTAACTCTTCCATGAGATTCAAACCACAGTTCCCGTGACTTCAGTGGCGACAGAGGTGTGTGTGTGTGTGTGTGTGTGTGTGTGTGTGTGTGTGTGTGTGTGTGTGTGTGTGTGTGTGTGTGTGTGTGTGTGTGTGTGTGTGTGTGTGTGTGTGTGTGTGTGTGTCCCATAACTCTATCAATAACTCATGCCTGCACCACTAAACCCCATGACTGCATCATTGACCTATAACTACGCCACTAACCCATATCTCCTTCAACAACCTACGACTGCGCCACTACGATCCATGACTGCGCCACTAACCCATAACTTCATCAACAACCCACAACTGTACCAATACAACCCATGACTGCGCCACTAACCCATAACTTCATCAACAACCCACAACTGTACCAATACAACCCATGACTGCGCCACTAACCAACAACTCCATCAACAACCCACGACTGCCCCTTAAGTAAAACTTTCCCAGATTTCGTATTCAGGTCATATGTCTTAAAACACACGAGAGTCTTCATTTCGGTACACGAATCGAGTCATGATTCGTATGCACACGAAACCAGGTAGAATTTGTATGCATAGACACTTTCGTGAATTATGATCAAAGTACATTACAATATTCAAACTAAAGTCCATCTAGAAAATCAAAAACTTATTTCTTATGTGCAAAGAATGCATATTCCTTATACAAAATGGTACATCATGGTCCAGTATATACAGTGCTTATATATATATATATATATATATATATATATATATATATATATATATATATATTCCCTGGGGATAGGGGAGAAAGAATACTTCCCACGTATTCCCTGCGTGTCGTAGAAGGCGACTAAAAGGGAAGGGAGCGGGGGGCTGGAAATCCTCCCCTCTCGTTTTTTTTTTTTTCCAAAAGAAGGAACAGAGGAGGGGTCCGGGTGGGGATGTTCCCTCAAAGGCCCAGTCCTCTGTTCTTAACGCTACCTCGCTATCGCGGGAAATAGCGAATAGTATGAAAAAAAAAAAAGAAAAAAAAAAAAAAAAAATATATATATATATATACATATATATATATATATATATATATATATATATATATATATATATATATATATATATATATATATATATATATATAAGATGTTTGAGGACAATATGTGGTGTGAGGTGGTTTGATCGAGTAAGTAACGTAAGGGTAAGAGAGATGTGTGGAAATAAAAAGAGCGTGGTTGAGAGAGCAGAAGAGGGTGTTTTCAAATGGTTCGGGCACATGGAGAGAATGAGTGAGGAAAGATTGACCAAGAGAATAT
>NC_092238.1:29884402-29926902 GCF_036320965.1 Panulirus ornatus | reverse complement strand
GTTTTCGCAGATTATACGGCCATTCTCGACGACGGGACTGTGATTGCCGCATAATTTCGTTACTTCCCCGCGAATCGATGCGGCCCGTAATTGGCCGCCGGATTAGAGATTGCGGCGACTCGCGGGCACTTAGCGATGCAGTGATTGCTCTGCTAATGTACAAAGCCTCGTTATGTACTTACGTGACCTGACCTCACATCAAGCTCTTGTTTCTGTGGGGAGCGGGAGGGGGGGGGGGAGGGATGATTTGCACTCGAAGTAGTTTGGTCGTTTGGGGTTCTTGTTTTCTGTGAGTGAGTGACGTTCATTAATATTTCAGAAACTGTCTTGGTTAATTCTGTATTTTCTTCTTTTTTAGGAGGAGGTGGGGGGGGAGGGGTTAACTTCTTTGTGGTACAGTTTAGTTGCGGAATGTTTAGTGGCGGTGAAGTTTGATTTTCTTTTCTCCATAAAGATTCGGAAACGGAGTCGAAATGTTTTTGAAGTTGTGTTGTGGTACTTGATGTGTTCCGTGTTTCAGAGACTTTCATGGGCTGTATCACTCACTGTTTCGGAGACTGTAGGCTGAAGCGTTGATTGTTTCAGAGTCTCTGTAGTATGTAGAAATTCACTGTTTCAGAGACTACAGGCCGCATCGTTCATTCCTTCAGACACTGAAGGCTGTACTGTTTCAGGGAGTGTGCAGATGCAGGTTTCATTGTTTCAGACACTGAATCCTCAGAATTCAAGTATTCCATGGTCAATAGCTTTTATCATCTGAACCTCCGGAACTTTAGACAATACTCCCTCACTGGTTTTTTAAAAAAGCAAATTGTTTATTCATCAATATTGTCGGCGACCCTTCAACTCTCCAACATTGTGCTTCAATCCTTTTATCGCGTGCGACGGTACGATCCTATAGGAACGGAGTTGGGTATCTTTGCTCACGACGGTACGATGGTAAAATCCTTGAACGCGGCAGTACGATCCATGATCACGAAGGCACGACCCTTGAGCACGACGGTACGATCCTCGAGTACGACGGACCGACCCTTGAGCACGACGGTACGATCCCCGAGCACAACGCACATCCCCTCGGTCACCCTTGCGTGAGATGGCGTAGTCTTGAGTGGCCTTTAGATGAGGTCAGGTCAAAGGCCCAGGCCATCATACCTAAGGGTCGTAAAGGTCGTGCTCGAGCGTCGTACCTTCGGGTCTCGAAAGGCTGCACCGTTCGTGCTCAAGGGTCGTCACCGCTCAGAAAAGTCGAACCGTCTTGCTTCAAGCGGTTACATAAACTCCAACAAAGAGTGAGAAAACTGACCCCGGATACAAGAGGTGTCTATATACCCACTTCACTAATTCACTGATATCATCTGCGATGCAGGACCGTGGAAGAAAATGTGTTCCTCTCACTCGTTCATTTTCCGGGAAAAAAATGTACAAATATAACTTGAGTTCTGAGAAGGTTTCGTGTTGACTGTTCTTGGTGAAATTACGTTTAGAATGACGAATACGGAGACGTAAGTTGCTTTTTTTTATTATTAATTTATCTATAATTTTTAAAGCGTTGCGAATAGATTAGACTTTAACGTAATATGGAGTTAATAAACAACCTGCCTCTCAACTGAATTTTTTATCATATATATATATATAAATATATATATATATATATATATATATATATATATATATATATATATATATATATATATATATATATATATACTGTATTATACTTAGTCGTTGTCTCCCACGTTAGCGAGGTAGCGCAAGGAAATAGACGAATATATATATATATATATATATATATATATATATATATATATATATATATATATATATATATATATATATATATATATATATATATATATACAAAGACTTTTTTCGGACAACGTATTAATTAATCGCAAAAATCATTCCAGCAGTAGACAGACCACCCGCCCGCCACACGTGCATCCTCTCAATTAATCATCCGATCATCGACCATTTAACGTTATTGATTATTCAACAGCTTGAAGGCCCACAGCTACGCGCATTTACTGTGGGAATTGTGACTACGTGTAAGTAAATGTTTGGTATGAGTAATTAAGTAATTTATCGCACGCGCCTCGTGGTCTGGTGGAGTGGGAGTGGAGGGGGGAGAGGAGGAGGAGAGGGAGGGGTGTGTGTGTGTGTGTGTGTGTGTGTGTGTGTGTGTAAAGGGTAATGATAGCTACGGGAGGGGTAGTTAACGTTCACGGTAATTGCCTTGTTTGGCTAGGTAGTTTTAGTATACAGTAAACAGCGATAATTGCACACACACACAAAAAAAAAAAGGGTCAGTTGTAAGAGGATGGTGGCGAGGAGCTGGATACATTTCAACTTATGAATTAATGGAAAGTGATCAGGGAATAGCGAAGCTGTTATGGCCAGCAGAGGGAAGTCTTCTGTAGCGATCGTAAGTGAGGGCCGGAGTTATACATGAAGACATTAAGTAGCTGACCTATATAAATATTGCTAGCTGTTACCTTCCATTACCACGACGAATTGGATACATATATATATATATATATATATATATATATATATATATATATATATATATATATATATATATATATATATATATGGGGAACCCACATGACAGACTCTTCAGACACTGCCCCGTCAAGTATTGGCGATATTGACGCGTCACACCTCCAAATACCGGCGATATTCGCGGATCAACACCCCGTACCCTCTAGCACTGACGATATTCCCTAAAGCGGAATATTCCTGCCGTTGAAAAACGCTTGCGAGGGTCACGGGGGTCTGACCCATGAATATCCTAATCTTCAATAGCAACACAGGCAACAGATGAAGGACTAGGGAGTATTGGCAGAGAGGATATGACCTTTTAATTACAGCTGTGAAGATTGGAGGAGGGTGTAATAAACAGTGTGGGTATGTGTGGGGAGGTGGTGGGGTTATGGTATAAGATAGCAAGCGACAACTGGAATGGAAGATTGCAAAGAGAAATTGAGGATGGTCTGTGACAGGAATATACCAAAGAGGAGATAGATAGATGGATAGATGAAAAACAAAGACATACAACAGAAGGATAGAAAGAAGGTAGATTGATTATCAATTAAACTGGAGAATGAAGAGATAGAGAAATGACCTGATACCATGTGAACGGAGATAGGAATATCAAAGAATGAATGGAAAGGATCGGTGCGTAAAAATGAGGAAAAGGAGGTGAAGGATATGAAAAGAAATGGTCACTAATTTAATCATTATTGACAGAAAATGTCACAAAATGTTGAATATAATTTTTGCAATTAGCGCAAGATTCTTTTTTCTTTTTTTAGAGATTTTAAATCGGGATTCCTCCTTAATTCCTTAATTACACAGTTCATTACCCTCACATGATTAGCAATCACGATAATATTATGATAATGAGCTGTAGAAAACGAGAGACTCAACTGCGTTTAAAGACGATTAAAATGGTAATGAGCTGTAGAAAACGAGAGACGCAACAGCGTTTCAAGACGATTAAAATGACTTTATGAAAGTAATCCAAATATTGTAGATTATGTAATTACTTAAACAACCTAAATGGTATTAGAAATGCAATCAGCTTTCCAGGGAACGACTCTCAGGAGAATTACTCTCGTAGGTCCCTAACCCACGTACAGAATCACTCATTACACCACAGAAATTACATTGTAATGTAATTAGGACGACCCTTGGGTGTGTCGGGCCAGCGTTTTTCCGGAAGCAGACGAACGAAAATCAAACCCTATCTTCTGGGTTTTTTTCGATGTGTTTCAGATCGGTTCGTCTAATATCTGGTGATCGGAAGATTCAGACTGAATGATCTATTGAGAAACGGTCCAACGGCCCGTACGCAAGGTCATCAACGGTATTAGGTTGACCTGCGGAAGGTCATCAACAGAAATGCGGTGACCAATGATGTAAGGTCAACAGCGGTCATCAAGTGGCATATGTAAGGCCATCAACGGCAATTAATTAACCTGTGAAAGGTCATGAGCGGTGAACTAGTCATCTATGACTGGCCATCAAGGGTAATATAATGATCTATTTAAGGTCATCTACCGTAACACTATACTGACCTGTGTAAAGGTCATCAGCGTTAATGCTTTACTAATAAATGTGAGATCATCAACGGTAACGTATAGACCTGACTTTAAAACTGAACCTCCTGCATATAAGGTCAATATTATAACAGAACCTCCTGCATATAAGGTCAATATTATAACTGAACCTCCTGCATATAAGGTCAATATCATAACTGAACCTCCCACATATAAGGTCAATATCATAACTGAACCTTTTACATATAAGGTCAATATTATAACTGAACCTCCCACATATAAGGTCAATATCATAACTGAACCTCCTGCATATAAGGTCATCACCGATGACCTTACGATTGAGCAAGATTTTAATATATGATTTTCTCTTTCAGAAATTCAATTCGTTCAGTTGTTCACTGCGGGCAACATGAAATAGAATCAAACATAAAAGAGAGAAAAATAGTTGATTGGCTACTCGGGCCTTTCATATATTTAAGTATACTAGTTTTAACATCAGTTCCCTCACCAACATAATCCCTTAATAGACGCGTTTGAAAAAAATATATAATTTTTTTCTGGTGCAAAGTATGGGCATCAATTACCTTTTGGCCCTCGTAACACTAATGGGTTTGAAATGTAACTAGACAAAAAAAAGATAATTTTTTCAAGTAATTGGTATTTCGCCTGGGATCACGTGTGTCTACTGCTGACGTACGACACTGGTCGCTGTATTGGGTGTGTGTGGCGAGTGCGTTTGACCTCCTCCTTTGGATAAACAACGGTGCGACCTTTGAATAAGAGGATACAACCCTTGTGCACGACGGTGCGACCCTTGAGTGCGTAAGGTACGACCCTTGAGTGCGACGGTACGACCCTTGAGTGCGACGGTGCGACCCTTGGAGTGCGACGGTACGACCCTTGAGTGCGACGGTACGACCCTTGAGTGCTACGGTGCGACCCTTCAGTGCGTAAGGTACGACCCTTGAGTGCGACGGTACGACCCTTGAGTGCGACGGTGCGACCCTTGGAGTGCGACGGTACGACCCTTGAGTGCGACGGTACGACCCTTGAGTGCTACGGTGCGACCCTTCAGTGCGACAGTAAGACCCTTGAGTGCGACGGTACGACCCTTGAGTGCGACGGCGCGACACTTGAGGACGACGGCATGATCCTTAATTAAGCACGACGTTACGACCCCTGAGCACGACGGTACGACTCTTGAGCCCGATGGTATGATCCCTGAGCACGACGGTACCACCATTGAGTTTGCTGGTGCCTTAAGGGTCAGGTCAAGGGGCCCCGGAGGACATGACCCCAAGGGTCACACCGTCGTGTTCAAGCGGCTAACAACACGACGCAGTGGGCGCTTCACTGCGTCACGCGACGCACTTCTCGTCGCACAGACGCAAGTGTACAATTCAGCGTCAGGCCAACTGTGATACGTATAATTCATTACGTCTTGTATGGCCATATGTTCTGAACGTATGAGGGTTCAAATGAGCTTAATGCGTCTAAATGACCTTTATACGTCAGCTTCTACACGCACACACACACACACACACACACACACACACACGCCAAGAACGTCTCATTCTTGCCTTCATCAACAAACAGTATTCAGAAACTCAAAACTGCTCGAAGTATTTAAATAAAGTCAACACGATCAGGAGTCATGATGAAGCGGATGAGAACACAAAACACAGAATCTATGAATATCTCTTCATAAAATTCGGTCATGATTCACAAGGCCCGAGAGGAATACGAGGGCGAGGCCTCCCCACCCTCCTCTCACCTTACCATGCCAAGGTGAAGTGCCTGGATTATAATGTCTCCTGGCCCAGCTGGCCTCGCAGCGACGGACCTTCGCGACGATCCGAAGTTAACGACAGTCTCAACTTTTGAACGACCTCGTTCGATGGTTATCCACCAGGGGGGGGTGGATATTATCAACAACCTGAACGAACTGGACCGCCATGTGAGTCGTGGTTATACAGCGAACAATTCTATGATATTTTGGATGCAATGTAACGTAGAAGAACGTCAGGACTTGGTGGCGAAAATCCGTATGGTCATATAATGAAGAAAATGGAGCGTGAGGCTGTAATCGATATATATATATATATTTTTTTTTTTTTTTTTTTTTTTTTTATACTTTGTCGCTGTCTCCCGCGTTTGCGAGGTAGCGCGAGGAAACAGACGAAAGAAATGGCCCAACCCCCATACACACGTACATACACACGTCCACACACGCAAATATACATACCTACACAGCTTTCCATGGTTTACCCCAGACGCTTCACATGCCTTGATTCAATCCACTGACAGCACGTCAACCCCTGTATACCACATCGCTCCAATTCACTCTATTCCTTGCCCTCCTTTCACCCTCCTGCATGTTCAGGCCCCGATCACACAAAATCTTTTTCACTCCATCTTTCCACCTCCAATTTGGTCTCCCTCTTCTCCTCGTTCCCTCCACCTCCGACACATATATCCTCTTGGTCAATCTTTCCTCACTCATTCTCTCCATGTGCCCAAACCATTTCAAAACACCCTCTTCTGCTCTCTCAACCACGCTCTTTTTATTTCCACACATCTCTCTTACCCTTACGTTACTTACTCGATCAAACCACCTCACACCACACATTGTCCTCAAACATCTCATTTCCAGCACATCCATCCTCCTGCGCACAACTCTATCCATAGCCCACGCCTCGCAACCATACAACATTGTTGGAACCACTATTCCTTCAAACATACCCATTTTTGCTTTCCGAGATAATGTTCTCGACTTCCACACATTTTTCAAGGCTCCCAAAATTTTCGCCCCCTCCCCCACCCTATGATCCACTTCCGCTTCCATGGTTCCATCCGCTGACAGATCCACTCCCAGATATCTAAAACACTTCACTTCCTCCAGTTTTTCTCCATTCAAACTCACCTCCCAATTGACTTGACCCTCAACCCTACTGTACCTAATAACCTTGCTCTTATTCACATTTACTCTTAACTTTCTTCTTCCACACACTTTACCAAACTCAGTCACCAGCTTCTGCAGTTTCTCACATGAATCAGCCACCAGCGCTGTATCATCAGCGAACAACAACTGACTCACTTCCCAAGCTCTCTCATCCCCAACAGACTTCATACTTGCCCCTCTTTCCAGGACTCTTGCATTTACCTCCCTAACAACCCCATCCATAAACAAATTAAACAACCATGGAGACATCACACACCCCTGCCGCAAACCTACATTCACTGAGAACCAATCACTTTCCTCTCTTCCTACACGTACACATGCCTTACATCCTCGATAAAAACTTTTCACTGCTTCTAACAACTTGCCTCCCACACCATATATTCTTAATACCTTCCACAGAGCATATATATATATATATATATATATATATATATATATATATATATATATATATATATATATATATATATATATATCGAGAGAGAGAGAGTAGAACACTGATATAATGATACATACCAATGAAATGGAAAACGGATGTGCGTACGCTCACACACACACACAGTGCAAGAGATAGATGGATGAATCACCATTCAAGCGATATACACCAAGATACACGAGCCCGGGTAGAGGCTGAGGATCCCATGGCAAGACAGAGAAGATGGAAGAGGTGATGTAAGAGAACACACACCATGACACGTTCCAAGGATGTGCAGATGACAGGGGAGGGGAGGTGGAGGGGGGAAGGGAAAAAAGAAGGAGGAGGGGTAATTTCAGAAGCTGTGTCCAGGAACTGATTAGCAGCGAACGCGGGAGAAAACGATGAAGTGAGGATATAACACAGTGAGCTGCTATATGTCAGGGTGTGTGATCAAGAGTGAGAGAACGTCTATAAGAAACATTTGACAAAGAAAAAAAAAAGATTCGGGAAACTCGGAGCTAACTGTAGATCTTTACTATTAGAAAATCGCTAGTGAATTTTCAGACGTATAGAAGGTTTTAGACATGACTGGGTGTTCTAGTCTGAATCCAGGATTTTCCCAGTATCATATAGTCTACTTAGCTGGTTATTAAGCAGGTATACTTTAAGTTTACCTAAGCGATCAAGTTATTAAGCAGGTATACACAAAGTATACCTGAGGGATCAGGTTATCAAGCAGGTATACCTTAAGATTACCTAAGGGATCAGGTTATTAAGCAGGTATATCCAAAGTATATTTGAGGGATCAGGTTATGAAGCAGGTATACTTTAAGTTTACCTAAGGGATCATGTTATTAAGCAGGTATACCCAAAGTATATCTGAGGGATCAAGGTTATAAAGCAGGTATACCTTAAGTTTACTTAAGGGATCAGGTTATGAAGCAAGTATACCCAAAGTAGACTTGAGGGATCTGAACATGAAATTTTCAAATACAATGCGAGATTTTTGAAGACTTGTAAGTCTCCTGAGGTGAACAGAGACTAATATAGAATGATCCAATTATTCTCCCACACTTTAGATACACAAGATATATAAGACTTTTGATAATACGTATCTGTCAAAAGGACTTTGTGCCAGTTTACCTGGTCGTAAAAATCGTCATAGCCATCACATCTATCAACCAGAATTGCCGTAATTGTGAAGAAAAAAGATATGATCGACGTAAATATGTATATATATATATATATATATATATATATATATATATATATATATATATATATATATATATATATATATATAAATATATACATCAAAAAGTGAAGTCAACACTGACACAATTCTCAGACTGGCATCAGTCAAATATAAGAGTCACAGACAGAATAACTGGTTTCAAAAGGAAGGGTTGGGGGTGGGGGGATGGTGATAGTTCACAGAGGATAACAGTTGGCAGAAGGGTCAAATACTTTTCAAAGAAGGGTAGTAGTCTGCAGAGGGTAAAGGTATGCTAAAAGGAGAGGTGGATGGGGCGGCGGTGGGATGATGGGAGGGAGGGAGGGAGGTATAGCTAAGGAATTTGCTTTCTCCGTCAAGTATAGATTTACCAGGTCGTCACCTGCGGTGGTGTAAAGATAAAAGGAAGTCGACAATGGCCACCCACCCCCCTGGCTGTCAGGAATTCCTCTTGCACTTTTTTCCTGCAGCGTCGTCTGATCGATCACTGGATCGAACTCCGCCCGCAGAGTTAGAGTAGCTGCCCCGGGGAAGCATCTGGACCCAGAGTTTCGCAACAGAAGCTAATTTAGCCTCCCGAGGGCGCGTCCAGTCCCCGCGTTCTGCAAGCACAGCTAACTTAGCTTCTTGATGTACCGTTCAGATCCCAAATTCAGCAACGAAAGCTACGTTAGCGTAGTGACGTAGCGTCCTATCTTAGGTTCTCTGCAAGCAAAGTTAACATTAACTTCGTGATAACGCGTCCAAGACACCCGACCTCCACAGGGACAGCCCATTCACCTTCCCTGTCCACACAACTTCGCGCGATGCGGTTTTCAGTTCGCCGATACGAAGGAGAGGACTAACTATATAGCACTGCCCTTGGCGTCCATGTCCACGTCCTTGTGCCTCATCCCCTCCCGGGTGAAGGTTTACGTCAGGGTTCATTCCTCAGCTACTGTTTGCTGTGCCGTCCGACGTACAACCTCCTGCACGGGTTTTCCTATTCATGAGCGCCTCAGCATCCCACCAAAACGTCAGTCATGCACGACTATGTTTCCGACGTTTGATCATGCAAACATGCTTATGCTGACTGATACTGACGAGCGCTTCAGCATCCCTTACCGAAAGCAGGTCACCCCTTGACCTCCACATCACGCCCGAGAGTCGAACCTGCGCTCTGGTTTCTCTGCGTTCAGCAACAACGGACTTTATCGCCATGTATCTTACTGCATCATTGAAAGTCACTGGTCCTTATCTGGTGGTCACATAAGCCTTCAGGACAACGTGACAACAACAGTTTAAGCTGGAGCGAAAGCTTCATATTATAAACAACAGTGTTTATGGTGTATATATATATTCTGTCACATTTATACAAACAAAGATTTCACGACTGAAAACTAAACCTACAGAGATAGGAATTCTTGCCCGAGTTCCCTACACAGGCTCTTAATTGCACTACGTAAATACAGAACGCTTTTTTTTTCTGAAGCTGTTCAAAGCTTATATATATTTTAGATCCTGCGACCTGCAGTTCTCATTTGAGGTAAAAATACCTGTCGCTCTGAACTTCGGAAACGATCTATAATTCGCTTCAGGTTAAGGGTACGATCCGACGCTACGCTTGAATGGGAAGGAGGGAAGAAAGAAAGAAAGAAAAAAAGAGGTGGTTTTTAATACCCGTGTATTTTTATGGGGCTCACCAAAGGAATGGAAGAAAAACACCTCCTGGGGAGATTAAAAGGTAGGGCTGCTACAGAAGGGGGTGGGAACCAGCGCCCGACGCCCTGTAGGGTAGATGAGTGGAAAGTTTACCCCACAGTTACCAGGGCTCTTGGGGTGATGACTGCAAATGTCAACCTCATAATCAGTATGACTGTCAGGTCATCCAGCGATAAGTGTCCAACTGTCATACATATATATACATATATATATATATATATATATATATATATATATATATATATATATATACATATATATATATATATATATATATATATATATATATATATATATATATATATATATATATATATATATATGAGAGGAAATGTGAGTGAATGGAGAAGTAGTAACAGACGAACGATATGCTAAAGATAGAAGAAATTGATATTTTGAAGGACTGCTGAATGTGTTAGATGATAGGGCGGCAAGACTCTGTGTGTGTTTGTGTGTGTGTGTGTGTGTGGGGGGGGGGGGGGGGGGGACAAGGTGGTATTCGGAGTGAGAGTCATGGCGAATGGAGCGGTGAAAAGAGAGGAGGCAGTGAAAGCCCTGCGCAGGATGAAGTGAGGCAAAATGTCAGAATTGGATGGGATTGCAGTTGAGATTCTTAAGGGAGGGGAGGACGTGTGTCGTTGAATGGTTAGTCAGGCTGTTCACCAGGTGAATGGCCCAAGCTGAGGTGCCTAAGGACTGGCGAAGTGCACGTATAAGTGATCCTCGTATAAAGGCAAGGGGGGGGGGTTAAATTTAAATGTTCGAATTACTGAGGTGTAATTGTGTTGAGTATGTTTCGCAAGGTACATGGGAGAGTGGGGATTGAGGAGGTGATGTCGTGAGCAGATGAGCTGATTAAGGAGGAGCAGTTTTGGATTCCAGAGTGGTAGATGATATAGGGACCAGGTCTCTGCACCGACGAATTTGTGTGATAAATACTTGGTAGAAAGAAAGTGGCTTATATGTGGCATTTGGGGATCTGCAGACAGCGCATGGCTGTGTTAATAAAGATACATTATCTTATGTAAATGCAATAAGGAATTTGTACTCACAGATAAAAGCATGTGCGTTAGTAGTAGGGAAGAAGGGTACCCTGTAAAATTGGTTTTGCAACGAGGACACGTGATGTCACCATGGCTGTTTAATCTGTCCATGAACGGGCCGGTGAAATGCAAGGGTCTTGGAGCAAATAGGAGGTATGTAGTATGATGGGGCAGGGGTCCTGGGATGCGAGTCTGTTGTCGTATGCAGACTGTAGACAACTCTAGAGGCAAGTGACAAGAGTATAGGAGAGCGTGTAAAAGGAGAGAACTGAGGGTAAATGTGAACGTAAGTAAGGCGCAACAGGAGGCTGTGGGTGAGACGGGTTTGAGTGTGACTTTAAATGAGGAAAAAGTGGAGTGCTTCAGGTACCAGTGGGTGGACGTGGCACCTGATGGAATCATGGAGGCTGAAGGGTAAGAGACGGGGGTTTAAGGTCCTGGGTGAACTGAGAAGCATGTGTATGTAGTGTGAGTGAACTCCGCCTACAACTGGTAACACCGCGAGCGAGAGATCACCATTGGTGAAGCTGAATCATCGTCAGCGGACGGTAAAGAATCGTGCAGATCTTTCCTCGTCACAAAGAAGCCCACCTTACCATGCTCCTCCCACGTCGAATCTGCGGGGGACCGCAGTGAAGGGGGGTCCGAGAATGACATAACAATAATGATAATAATAACAATAAAACGATAACTATCCCCGACTATTTACCTTCTGTAGTTAATAACATATTCACGCAATTATATGATTCATTCATCTCGCATTTTCTTCATCACTTTAGACGTTGTTGATAACATATCCTCAAGTAAACGGAAAACGGTCCCTCATTCTCTGGCGCCCAACTTAACTCCCTCCCCCCCTCCACACACACACACACACACACACACACACACACACACACACACACAGCCTCTCTGGCTCGACATTATCAATGGTATTTTCATGATCCGACCGCTGAACTGGCGCTGACGCCGCTTCCTACGTCATTAAAATTCGCCAGCACAAAACACGACACTCGACATTAAATAACGTAAATAACGTACGGTCTGAGCTGTGTCCATGGTGCTGACGCCTTTCTCCTCCCTCTCCCCCTGACACTCAGGAGGTTCTGAGGGCAGCGCAGAAGGTTATGAAGGCAGCGCAGAAGGTTATGAATACAGCGCAGAAGGTTATGAATACAGCACAGAAGGTTATGAAGGCAGCGCAGGTTATGAATACAGCGCAGAAGGTTATGAATACAGCGCAGGTTATCAATACAGTGCAGAAGGTTATGAACGCAGTGTAGATGGTTATGAATGCAGCGCAGAAGGTTGTGAATGCAGCGCAGAAGATTATGAATGCAGCGCAGAAGGCTATCAATACAGCGCAGAAGGTTATCAATACAGCGAAGAAGGTTATGAAGGCAGCGCAGGATATGAACATGGCGCAGAAGGTCATGAAGACACCACAGATCATTTTTGACTTTTTTTTTTATACATGACTGATACATACACAGGTATGTTCACACACACACACACACACACACACACACACACACACACACACACACACACACACACACAAGGCGAAATCATTTTTCTAATAATCAGTTGTTGCTTTTCATATCAATAGCGCTTTATTTGCCTCAGTGAGGAGTACTGACGACGAATCTTGGAGTGGATCTTTCCTTACCTCAATTAAATGGAATCAAAAGCCAACAGCTTCGTTACCTCGTCATAACCTCTCTTTAAGTACCCTTTTCGGTCTGACGTGATGGTGTGGAGACCAGTCACACGGGGACTTGACTCTTATCATACCTTTTTCACATATTCGAACTGAATTATTGTGGAATCTCTTCCTCCTCTTTATGTCTCTCCCTCTTAACATAACCTTCCCATTTTTTGTTTAAAGAGTCGGATCTACGAACCCTTGAGGGGTTGTGACTGGTAGTTTTCTCTTTCTCACGCACTTTACTTCCCCTTTCATCAGAAATGGGCCCGAGTGAGGGGTGATGATTCACCAGCAGATCGAGGTAACATGTGAAGATGATAAGGCGTGACCGCGTGTCGCTCGTGACCTGATATTGGGCAACACGGTGGGGCGTGGGAGGAGGGTCGGGGATGTGGAAGGTTTCCCTACCACCCAAAGTATGCTAACAGAAGGCACCGCGACTCCCCCGCCTTGGAGCGCTACCGAGCAACACCTCTCCGTCGGCGGAACAGCTTGGTGCGCGCTGAGGCAAATGGCGTGGAGCGGGAGGAGCAGCCTTTGGTTTACAGACCATTCAAGTTGAATGATCGTTAATTATCATTATCTATCATTAACCAACCCTTCCCTCGCCCTTAAGTGCATCGGCAAGTCCCCCCTCCCTCTTCACCCTAGCACCATTCCACCGGGACGCCCCCACCTCGTCCAGCCACCGAGGCCCCCTGGCTCACCCCTGTGACAAGTGCACTCCACCCCCACGGTCCGGGGCAACAGGCAGTCCTCGCCCCCACATAAAAGGGCCTTCCGTCATCGGCGCGAGACCCAGATGTGCGGATGGCCTGACGAACCAACGAGGTGGTCGGGGTCGTTTGATAGCGGGGAACAAAGGCGCCGCCGACGTACGGGGCATAAGCGGACATTAATGCCGTGTCAGCCACGGGCATGTCTGTAACCTCCCCCCGGCCACCTGGGAGACCCGTCCGTCGCATCAGCGCAGATCTGGCGACGTAAAACTCGCTGCTTCCTCGCCACAGATGGTACGGGAGGGTCCTCGCCCAACACCGCTTAGACCCCTCGCCACCACCAACTTTGAGTGACCCCTCGCCACCCGAAAAAGACCAACACTTTGCCACCCCAAGAACGACACCCAGACCACCCGAACGACAAAAAAAAGAAAAAAAAAGACCCTTCGCCGCTCCACAACGACACTCCGCTTCGCGACAACGACCCTGACCACCCGAAAAAAAAAAAAACGACTTCTCGATGCCTTATGATCTATTGTTACTGCTACCCACGACTGCTACGAATAACCAAGTCCTATCACAACCCCGACACGTTCACAACCTTACCCCCCAACCCCACCTAAGAAACACCATCCCATCCATTACTCAACGAGAACGACTTCGAGCGACTTCCACGACGCACACGACTCCTCCACACCTGCTCAGCGACGCTCCCTAAGTCACCATGCGAAGGCGGAGGACGAACCTTCTCTCTCTCTCTCTCTCTCTCTCTCTCTCTCTCTCTCTCTCTCTCTCTCTCTCTCTCTCTCTCTCTCTCTCCTCACAAGAGAGACTCGTCCGAGTGTCCCACGTCTCGACAACAGCCATCAATCTCGCCAGGGTCTTGCGATAACGCCAGACGGAACCTTTGACAAACTTGTTATTCCCCGTGTTGTACCATCAGTAAGGCCGTTTATCAGCTTTTATTACCCCAGGATTTCCACTTCTTTTGGCAGCGTCGCCTCAACCCGGCTGTTGCCACTTGGGTATTTCCATTAGCATCTATCATCACTATCTTACTCCTCGTTGATCACGACGGCATATCATCACTCTCTTACTCCTCGTTGATCACGACGGTGTATCATCACTATGTTACTCCTCGTTGATCACGACGGCATATCATCACTCTCTTACTCCTCGTTGATCACGACGGTGTATCATCACTATGTTACTCCTCGTTGATCACGACGGCGTATCATCACTATGTTACTCCTCGTTGATCACGACGGTGTATCATCACTCTCTTACTCCTCGTTGATCACGACGGTGTATCATCACTATCTTACTCCTCGTTGATCACGACGGCATATCATCACTCTCTTACTCCTCGTTGATCACGACGGTGTATCATCACTATGTTACTCCTCGTTGCCACACGCACATATATCTCCTGTCATTAATCATCAGTTATCATGATAAACCTTATCAAAGTATCGTATCAGTGCCTAGTGTTATATTATAACGGTTTTTCTAAGTTCTGCGTTAAACCTATTCGCCAATGCGATGTTGACTATATATATATATATATATATATATATATATATATATATATATATATATATATATATATATATATATATATATATATTATATCCCTGGGGATAGGGGAGAAAGAATACTTCCCACGTATTCCCTGCGTGTCGTAGAAGGCGACTAAAAGGGAAGGGAGCGGGGGGCTGGAAATCCTCCCCTCTCTTTTTTTTTTTTTTTCCAAAGGAAGGTACAGAGAAGGGGGCTGAATGAGGATGTTTCCTCAGAGGCCCAGTCCTCTGTTCTTAACGCTACCTCGCTGACGCGGGAAATGGCGAATAGTATGAAAGAAAGAAATATATATATATATATATATATATATATATATATATATATATATATACTCCTATGAGTCCACGGGGAAAACGAAGCACGATAAGTTCCCAAGTGCACTTTCGCGTAATAATCACATCATCAGAGGAGACACAAGAGAGAAATATAAGTCAGTTGATAAAAATCGAAGAGACGAAGCTAGGACGCCATTTGGTAAACATGCGATTGTATTGGACAATATATATATATATATATATATATATATATATATATATATATATATATATATATATATATATATATATATATATATATATATATATATATATATATATATATATATATGTGTATGTGTGTGTGTGTGTGTGTGTGTGTGTGTGTTACCGGATTCCCCCCGCCTGACGTTATACCGCGAGTGAAGTATCACCATTATCGAAGTTGTATCATCGTCAGTGAACGAAAGGGAAGCACAGTCTCGTCCAAGAACTATCCGCTTCGAAGGAGTCCATCCTACTCTGCTACTGGGTTTAGCGCAGCCTTTGACCTGCAAGGGGGGTACGGGTGTGGTGGGGTTCCTGGGTTGTACAATGATTATATTGATTACAAATATATATATATATATATATATATATATATATATATATATATATATATGTATATATATATATATATATATATATATATATATATATATATATATATCTTTTTCTTTTTTCTTTTAAACTATTCGCCATTTCCCGCGTTAGCGAGGTAGCGTTAAGAACAGAGGACTGGGACTTTTTTGGAATATCCTCAACTGGCCCCCTCTGTTCCTTCTTTTGGAAAATTTAGAAAAAAAAAAATGAGAGGGGAGGATTTCCAGCCCCCCGCTCCTTCCCCTTTTAGTCGCCTTCTACGACACGCAGGGAATACGTGGGAAGTATTCTTAATCCCCTATCCCCAGGGATATATATATATATATATATATATATATATATATATATATATATATATATATATTTTTTTTTTTTTTTTTTTATACTTTGTCGCTGTCTCCCGCGTTTGCGAGGTAGCGCAAGGAAACAGACGAAAGAAATGGCCCAACCCCCCCCATACACATGTACATACACACGTCCACACACACAAATATACATACCTACACAGCTTTCCATGGTTTACCCCGGACGCTTCACATGCCCTGATTCAATCCACTGACAGCACGTCAACCCCTGTATACCACATCGCTCCAATTCACTCTATTCCTTGCCCTCCTTTCACCCTCCTGCATGTTCAGGCCCCGATCACACAAAATCTTTTTCACTCCATCTTTCCACCTCCAATTTGGTCTCCCTCTTCTCCTCGTTCCCTCCACCTCCGACACATATATCCTCTTGGTCAATCTTTCCTCACTCATTCTCTCCATGTGCCCAAACCATTTTAAAACACCCTCTTCTGCTCTCTCAACCACGCTCTTTTTATTTCCACACATCTCTCTTACCCTTACGTTACTTACTCGATCAAACCACCTCACACCACACATTATCCTCAAACATCTCATTTCCAGCACATCCATCCTCCTGCGCACAACTCTATCCATAGCCCACGCCTCGCAACCATACAACATTGTTGGAACTACTATTCCTTCAAACATACCCATTTTTGCTTTCCGGGATAATGTTCTCGACTTCCACACATTTTTCAAGGCTCCCAAAATTTCGCCCCCTCCCCCACCCTATGATCCACTTCCGCTTCCATGGTTCCATCCGCTGACAGATCCACTCCCAGATATCTAAAACACTTCACTTCCTCCAGTTTTTCACCATTCAAACTCACCTCCCAATTGACTTGACCCTCAACCCTACTGTACCTAATAACCTTGCTCTTATTCACATTTACTCTTAACTTTCTTCTTCCACACACTTTATCAAACTCCGTCACCAGCTTCTGCAGTTTCTCACATGAACCCGCCACCAGCGCTGTATCATCAGCGAACAACAACTGACTCACTTCCCAAGCTCTCTCATCCCCAACAGACTTCATACTTGCCCCTCTTTCCAAGACTCTTGCATTTACCTCCCTAACAACCCCATCCATAAACATCCATATATATATATATATATATATATATATATATATATATATATATATATATATATATATATATATATATATATATATAACCTACAACTCAAACATGTTAAGAGTTCTCACGTCCTGCAGTTGTTAAGGGAACGTCGCGTTCCATCGACGGTACATTTGAGCGTTCAACCTAAAGGTCTAGCGGAGGGAGGGAAATGGAAAATAACCAACAAAGGCCCTGGGGTTAGACTAGCCAGCTGAACGCGGCCTCCGTCCAGCAAGCGCCCCCCTGAATGATGATGATGATGATGATGATGATCTAGGTACACACAGCGAAGCCTCCCCCCCCATGTCCCGTGTAATTCTCATCTGGCTGATGCTCAGAGAGTTGTCAGCTGTTATAAACACTATCATACGCAAGTTGTATAAGGGACTTGGAGTACGTATATCCTCAAGCGTGTGGTCTTGTGAAGTTCGTCATAATGTCTCTCTCTCTCTCTCTCTCTCTCTCTCTCTCTCTCTCTCTCTCTCTCTCTCTCTCTCTCTCTCTCTCTCTCGAAAGATGAAGAATGACAGCAATATCAGCGACAAAATCAAGAGGTTCATTGATTGAAGAGGGAAAAAAATTTGAGATACAGTTAAGAAATTTTTGGAAAAAAAAACCGAGTTGATGGATTGGGGTGATGCGGGAGGAGCATGTGAGTTGGTGGAAGGGGAGCGGGGGAGAATACTTCTGGGGGAGGGATGTCAGTGGGCGTATGTCGAACTGCAGACCAAGAAACCACATATACATCTTTTTTCTTTGTTAGCGACGTAGTTAACGATTACTAAAAAAAAATATAGAGAAATTGGTGATTCTAAAGTTTCTATGATTTTTTTTGTAAGTCACAATACATTTCGCGAAGCCCAAAGAATCTATATTCAGTGCGACAATGTACACTACGTACATAAAACAACTTCAGTGCAGTAACATAGCATTATCAGAATACTAGACTACTCAATGTACTTAGTACAACACAAGCTGTACTTTTCAGTACAAAACCTCTACCATACAACAGCGCTGAAAACCTAATCACTGGACGCGAGAAGAAGGTAAAGTAAGGCTGGAAATCAAGAGATGACCAATAAGATATGAACCTTATTACAACCATATATTTTTTTCTTACGAGAGTTGAACCTGTTTATTAGAGCAGGTGAAGCCGAGTAGAGCAGAGGAGGATTTAGGTGCCCCCGAGGAGAGGCGAGGCAAAGCCTACGTTATGCAAAGGAGCAAATAAGGCAGGTACGCCAGAGACAAGAAGGCAACGAGAGATGATGTGTTTAGGAGAGGAGTGATACCCAAGGTAGATCAGGGACGGCGAGCTAATGAGTGATAAATGACTGGAGTCTCTCACTAAGGGGGGGAGAGAGAGAGAGATAAGCCAGGTAAATCAGGGGCGGCGAGCCACTGAGAGATGATGCATCTGCAGTCTCTCACGCACGGTGGGTAGGGAGAGATAAGCCAGGTAGATCAAGGGGAGCGAACCACTGAGAGACGGGCGCATCTGGAGTCTCTCTCGTAAGAGAGAGAGAGAGAGAGAGAGAGAGAGAGAGAGAGAGAGAGAGAGAGAGAGAGAGAGAGAGAGAGAGAGAGAGAGAGAGAGAGAGAGAGAGAGAGAGAGAGAGAGAGATAGGCCAGGTAGATCAGGGAGAGCGAACCAACAAGAGATGCCGTGGCCGGGGTCTCGAACAGCGACGGCCGCAGACGGTCGCCTCGGCTCTGTCAACACCCACGTCTTCTTAGGCACGCACGGCCTTGCTCTGCCCAGTGTCTCTCCTTATTTATACCTCGTGTCACCTCGTGTATCCCCTCCCTCCCTCGCTATTCCTCTACACCCACGAGGAGGAGGAAGCTCCCGGGTGGTGAGGAAGAGCGTGGTACGGTGGGGGAAAATGGCTCAGGTCTCAGAGGCGTTGGAGAGGCTGGAAAGATGAGGGATGGAGTCGATTATGGGAGGTCCCATGTTGGTGTGTGTGATGATGATGGTTGGTGGGATGAGGCTGGGACACGTCCTCGCACACAGCCCCAGGCCTGGTAAACAATGTGGAGTGAGTGTTCTTGGCTAAATACCCCCCCCCCCCCCCCCCGGCCACCACCACCACACCACCACCAGAGGGCCAGGAGGAGACCCTCGCGCACCGCTTGGCCCCGAAACTTGGCCTTCCTTGTTTGGCCAGGGTCTTCGAGTGTGTATGTGTGTGTGTGTGTGTGTGTGTGTGTGTGTGTGTGTGTGTGTGTGTGTGTGTTCTACATGCATGGGTGTAATGTGTACCGGGAGTAGGTCTCAAGGACCCCAGCCTAACCCCCAAGACGAAACGAGCAGTGCCGGTCTGTACTCACACGAGGTCTCAGGGTACTGCCTCGAAGTCATTAATAAGAAGCTTGTGACATCAGGGATACGCTCTGATCCTCTTGATTCTCTTCTCGTATCTCACACGCAGAGAAGAGGCTCAGCATATGCCTCCTTGAGGCTCAGCATATGCCTCCTTGACAGCACCAAGATAGCAACAACCTTCCCATTCCCAACCCCACATCATCATACCACAGTACTGGCAGCATAAAGTCCCACCTCAGCATACAGCATATGTCATCGCGACTCGGTGGTGCGATCATGTCTCCTGCCGCGGCGCCTCCTCCCGGAGCGGTCAGGCGGTCCCGTCACCACCCATCCTGCTGCCCCTCAGTGTTCATCACAAGAGGAACAAAAGCCTTAACTAGTGTGCACCAGTGAGCCACAATGACTGCCACACCCCTGTCTCTCTCTCTCTCTCTCTCTCTCTCTCTCTCTCTCTCTCTCTCTCTCTCTCTCTCTCTCTCTCTCTCTCTCTCTCTCTAACTGTGGCATGTACACACACACACACACACACACACACACACACACACACACACACACACACGCTCCTTGACCACAGGCATACAAATGGATATTCTTATGTACAGGTAGATCATCATACACACACATGTAGAAACACGTATGATATATATATATATATATATATATATATATATATATATATATATATATATATATATATATATATATATATATATATATATATATATATATTGCACTTACCTGCCAAGTGAGGGTATGATCCTTGGCGTTGGCCGTCCATTTGTCCTGGAAACTGCAGGTGGCCAGTGAAAGGCATCCTGACGTGAGAAGTAATAATAGATATCAGTAATGATACTACTGATAATGATGATAATAACAACAATAACAATTCTAATAATAATGATAATTATAATAATGGTAATTATGATAATAATGATAATAGTAATAATGATAATAATGATAATAACGATAATATGATAATGATAATGATAATACAATAATAATAATAACAATAATAATAATAATAATAATAATAATAATAATAATGATAATAATGATAATAATAATAATAATAATAATAATAATAATAATAATAATAATAATAATAATAATAATGATAATAATAATAATAAAGATAATGATAATACTAATGATAATGATACTAATAATAATAATAATAATAATAATAATAATAATAATAATAATAATAGTCACTTTTATGGGCCACCTCCATAAAAGCCTTAAAAAGGCTCATCGCTGCATCATTCTGTTTACACAGCTTTTTAATCACGTCATTTGAGAACTCTTGTAAACAAAAGCGTCATCTCCAAAAGCCTTTTTTTTATGCTGTTATCGTTGTTACTATACGATATAAAAACCCACGCATGCCCGACCACACAAACAAAAGAGAGCTGGGTTAGCTAAGGGGGCAAGAAACACAGTGGCTTACATAGCCTACAGGTTGAGTCAGGCCACACACAAAAAAAGGCCGAACCAAAATACCTTCTCGTTTTCGAAACATGATCCACCCCCTCCCAACTCTAGCCCAACCTCTCAATTACTGATGACAGCACTATCTACACCAGTCGATACAGCAGTAAAAAAAAAAGTCAGTGTCAAATACAGCTGTAGCAAGAGCAAAACAAATACAGCTGTAGCAAGAGCAGAAGTGAGGAGATAACAGAACATTAGGAGGATATGAGAGAGAGAATACCTCAGCTGGCCAAGTGGGCCACAGGACCTCAGCTGGCCAAGTGGGCCAACAGGAGAAGGTGACAGCTGATCTCTTGTGGTACCGCTTGCTGGATGCGTCCACCATCAACCAACCACTGTCACGACGCTGTCCTCACCCAGTGTGATAGTGTGTGGGCTCATCATCTGCGGGTCATGATTATCACTATCATCACCCCAGCGGTGCCTTCACTCCCGCCTGCATCGCTGTATCATCAGTCGTCCTCACTATTAGCTTAATAAAGACCTTCATTATCGTGACCATCAACGACTTAATCACCGTCGTGGTACAATATTAGCCCTGGTGTCACTCCCCCAGTTGCCGTCCCCAGCACCCCTGTGCACCCTCCTTCCCTTACTGGCGCACAATGGCTTAAAACAAAGGCGCTTTACACTCCGCATGCGGCGTCCCGCTGCGCCACAATACGTAGTAGGACACGGGACACTTAGACCTAACTCCCTCCCCGCCAGATGTACAGTATACCCAGGCCGGGCCCGCTAAGGAGGATATAATTACTGGTTAATTTTCTGTTGAATGTGTTAATTGGTGTTATGATGGGCGAGGCGCTGACGTGGCCACGTCAGGAGAGGTGTCGAGTGTGCCGCCTGGCGTGTGAGGGAGAGGGCGAGGGAGTCGCGCATATGCTGTGCAATGGGTTCACACGCCTCTCCTTTGTACGTCGGTGACGTATGTCACTGGGATCCAAGAGTTGTAGGATACACGGCTGTAGGGCGGCGCCTTTGTACAGGATCCTAATCAGGGGCCTTCAAGGATGAAGAGCTTCCCTAAAATCTTCATCAAGGGCGTCAAAGATGTAGTGCATCCCTAAGATCTTCATCAGGGGCGTCAAGGGTGTATATTGTATCCCTGATATCTCTGTAAGCTGCGTCACTAATTTAGTACTTCCTTAAATATCACTTTTCCTCTCTAAAGGATTCTCATGAGAGGAGTGTACGAAGCAATGCTTTCCTTAAACCTCACTCTTCATTCCTGATCTTTTCCAGTCCCGGGCGAGGAAGGCGAGCGTTCCTTCCGTGACCTGTGTGACCTGAGCGAGGCCGACTCGGAGGGCGGGTCAGTGTCCCCCCGCGACCCCCTATCTTCTCCGCACGCACACCGCGGCGCCTCCACGCCCACCAACACCCCAGACACCCACGACCTCAACATGAACGCTGCTGGCGCCGCCGCCGAGCTCAGCGCGGCCGCTGAGAGGTTCATCACACAGCAGCTGTCGGCGGTGCCCGTGGAGCTGGAGCTGCGGCCCTCTGGCACGGGTGTGGGCGTCGGTGTGTGGGCCAAGCAGCCCATCAGCCGCGGCACTCGCTACGGCCCCTTCCTGGGCAAGTGGACGGCCAACGCCAAGGATCCTACCCTAGCTTGGGAGGTAAGTACCATATTCACTATCAATCTTATGTTCGTATTACATATATATATATATATATGATCCTCCTGAATAGTGAGTCCTGCAGCAGTGACGGCCTGTGTTCTAGGGACACTGTACCGCTTCACTGTCGTCTCACGTCTCTAACCAACAGTGATAAGTTTCGACAGCAAGACAAGAAGAATATGTACTTGGACTCTTTTCCTCCAACGTGGACGTAAGGAAGAGGAAGTTAGTGGGTGGAGGAAAGAAGGAAGATATAATGATTGGGTGGAGGTGGTAGATGGAAGGAAAGGTGTAGGAATCAGTGGGTGGAGAGGAGGAAAGTGTAGTGGGTGGAGGGAAGGAGGAGGCAGGGGATGAAGGAGGCGTATAATGGTAGGCGGAGGGTGGTGGAGGAGGAGGAGGAGGCTGTGGGCGGCGTCGGCGGGTGGTGGTGCTGGTCGGGGATGGATTGTCTAACCTGAGGGGCTCTTGTCATTATGTGTCATCGTCGGGGCTAAAGTGGCCACGAATCGAAACTGGAGTCCTTTTGTCCCCCAGGGTCCTGGAGGCCAGGTCGTCCATTGTCTGCAGGAGGCATTAAGCTTTCCAGGAAGCCCCAGCCATTAGCGCCAGGTCACACACTCGTCGTGGTAGCGAGAGAGGGGAGGAGGGAGGAGAGGGCACTGGAAGGCTTTCCTTCCCTCCAAAAATCCCAGCCTCAGATGGAATAATGATGTGGGTTCTTTGGCCGAGGTGGCAAGTTTGTGGCGAAGCGGCATTGTTGTGTCGGCCGGGGGGCACTCTCCCTGATGCCGCCAGCCCGAAGAAAGCCTCAGAAAGCTGGGCTCCCTGCCATTAGGGAGGCCATGTTTTACCGGCGGCTGGGTCGGGCGGGCGAGCCAGCCAGCCAGCCAGCGCAGGGCGTCTCCATCTTGGAAATCACAGGAGGAACAAATGTGACGGATGGAAAGTAAAGCGATAAAATGTGATCTCAAAAAGCCTACAGGAATTAATCTCTCTCTCTCTCTCTCTCTCTCTCTCTCTCTCTCTCTCTCTCTCTCTCTCTCTCTCTCTCTCTCTCTCTCTCTCTCTCTCTCTCTCCTTTTCTCCTTCTGTCTCTTACCGTATCCTATCTTCGTTCTCTTTTTCTTTTCTGTTGCGCTTTGATTCTTTCCTATTCATTGTATTTTCTGCTCTTCATATGAACTTTAATTTCTTCCCTACATCCCCCCCCCCCCCATAGAATTTCCCCTAGTTTTCCCCTTTCAGAACTCTCCCAGTCTACCCGTCTGCTCCCCCTCTTAAAGCCCCCTTCCATCTTCCAGACGTTAACTTCATCTCCCCCCCTTAACAACCTCCCTATCTCCTACACTTTAAGCTTTCCCCCGTATGCCCTCCTGCGTACCCCTATTCTTTACCCCCCGTTCACTCCCTTCTCGTCCATTATCTTGACTTTAACCTTTCTTCCTCTCCACTCTATCTCTATTTCCTCCCCACTAAAAACACTCTTGTTCCCCCTCCTCCTTCCCACTTTAACTCTTGTGCCTCACCTACTTTGATATCTTTATAGTTACCCCATTCCTCTCACCTTAATCCCCCTCTCCCTTCATCCGACTCTCACCCTTCCCCTTCCTCCACTTTAAAGGCCTCCTCTCTTTCATAATCACTTCCCTTAAAACTTTCCTTCCCCCTAAAACTCTCCCTTCTCTTTCTCTCTTTCTCTACCCAAAGCTTTCGTTCTGTCTTCATCGCTTACATCCCCTACCCATCTTCCCCACTTACCCTCCAACAACGCCCAGCCTTCTCCCTCTCTCTCCCCACTCCTCCTCCTCCTCCTGCCCAGCTCACAGCAAGGTGTGGAGGGGGGGGAAACACGACAGGTTCCGTCGGTTTTGTCTTCCCGAGGGACACAAGGAATGAAGCCGGAACCCTCTTTGCACACATCCTGAACCACCATTTACATCCTCTCTCCACATGTGATATATATATGAATATATGAATATATATATATATATATGATATATATATATATATATATATATATATATATATATATATATATATATATATATATATATATATTTATATATATACATGTGTGTGTGTGTGTGTGTAAAAAGATCTGCAGGATAAATGTATGATGGTTCACTTGAGGATTTGAAAGATTCAAATCATGTGCCGAAAGTTGAGTTATTGATTCACATTATAAGGTCTTAGTTTTAGTGGGGGAGGTTTTTCCACCGGATCCTTCTCTTAAACAGAAAATGACGTTAACAATCTTTATGATTCAATTGCTTCCAGGTCTCAGGTGCATAATCGGAGCATTCGATACGTTGATGAGATACTTCGGAAGCTGCTTCGAAGCTTCATCCTTCAGTTTTAACGGTGAAGAGTCCCCCCTTAATTCGAGCAACTAAAGCGAGGCTTCATTATCTCATCAAACAGCTTGTCAGTTGGATAATGGATAGGATGTTATCATGTACGTTGGAGGAGAGAGAGAGAGAGAGAGAGAGAGAGAGAGAGAGAGAGAGAGAGAGAGAGAGAGAGAGAGAGAGAGAGAGAGAGAGACTCGAGAAGCCTCTCCCTACCCATCCAGCGGCTTCGTTGAACACACGCTCATCTGGTGTTGAAACCACTTCCGGGCCATTACCCCGATCTTCTCCCTCCTCCTCTCTACCCTGCCAGCCTTATTTCTCTCTCTCTCTCTCTCTCTCTCTCTCTCTCTCTCTCTCTCTCTCTCTCTCTCTCTCTCTCTCTCTCTCTCTCTGTTCTGAACAGACCACTTCGCTTGGACCTAGGGTGTGTGTATCTATGTAACTCATAGCACGTTTTCCCCACGTATACCATATCGTTGCAAGTCCTCCTACCACATGCCCAGATACCACAAATCCTCATTCACCCGATACTTCCATCCCCTTTTCTGTCACACCCCCTTCTCCCCCTTCTTTCCATCCACATCTGACTCATAGATCCTCCTGTTAATCTTTCCTCACTCATCCTCTCCATACGTCCAAACCATTTTAGCACATCCAGGTCAGTCCTCTCCGTCAGGCTGCGTTCAGTGCTACATCTCTCTCTTTCAGTCATTTCTGACACGATTAAACTGCCTTAAGCACTTTGTTTCCAACCCATCCATCCTCTTCCTTTCTTTTTGTGAATAAGGCTCAAGGCACTTGTGTGTGTGTGTGTGTGTGTGTGTGTGTGTGTGTGTGTGTGTGTGTGTGTGTGTGTGCGTGCGTGCGCGAAGCAGATTTATCCTTAAAGGTGTTTCATAACCGTCGCATCACTACAGCTGCATAACCACTAGTGCCTCAACTGGTCGCTCAGTTACAGCTGTACCAGTCAGCTGCCTCCCCATAGCTGCATGACGAACAGCTGCACCACTACAGAGGCACTTTATCGAATGGATGGATCTCTTGGTCAGCTGACTGATTAGAAATGACGATGGATGGGCGGATAGTTAGCCAGCTAACTTTTCACCAAACCACATGTTCGAATGAGCATCCATGTATCTAACCAGTTGTCTGACTAACAAGCTCGTTGGCTGACTGAAAAGTTCGTTGGCTGTCTAACAAGCTCGTTGCCTGATGGACAGGCTCGTTGGCTGACTAATCCGCTCGCTGGCTGAGTCGTTGGCTTACTAACAGGTCCGCTGGCAGTGAGTGAGGTTATTGGCTTCCGCGCCATTAGCGAATCTCGGAACATATTGTAGCGGTGGGCGGGGGCGCGGCGGGGGAGAGGGAGAGTTAGTGGGGGAAGGTTTTACAAATTGGGTGATTTCTCGTGGGTGTGATCAGGTGTGTAAGGCTCTGGCATGGAGACACAAGCGGCACGCCTCCCGAGCACGAAGGTACGACTCTTGGGCACGACGGTACGACCCTCCTGAGCACGACGGCATAACCTTGGAGCGCCACGATACGACCCCTAGAGCACGAAGGTACGACCCCCCCCCTTGAGCATGACGGTACGACCCCTTGAGCAAGAAGGCACGACCTCTTGAGCACGACGGTACGACCCCTTGAGCACGAAGGGACGACCCTTGGGCATGATGGTCTGCCGGCCTTTGACCTGTGACGCTTAACATCTCATTGTAACTGCCGTTGTGCTCAAGGGGTCGTTCCTTTGCGCTCAGTGGTTTATCACTAGGGTTTAAAACCGGCCAACACTGGTCGAGTTAAACACTGACTGTGGTTTATGTGACCTTATATCAACATTGTTAACATTTTCAAGCAGTGACACCTGCTACGATTAACATTCCGTAAACATGATACTGGCTGAAGGTGACTCTGGTAACCTGAAGAGCTGATAACCTGAAGAGTTGAAAACTAGTTTAGGTTACCTTAAGCTAAAAGATCTTCCAAAATGAGATCAAGTTAACTCTGAGATTACGATTGTCCATATCTAACGTAAGACTGAAGGAAAGACGGAAGTAATTTTACATTAACTGCGGTTAAGATTGAGTGAGAGTGGCTGTGTATCGGGTTAAAATCTCATACACTGTCAAGAGTTCAAACTGAGTTAAAACTGACCTTACAGTTAAAATTGGTGGAGCACATCACACGACAATGAAATATAAGACGTTAGTTGAATTTGACTAAAGTTTGAGGTGGATGAATTTAACATCCACAGAGGAACTGACTTGTTAATTGCAATAAAATTGGACTAACTATCAATTGAGGATAAGAATACTACGGAGCGCGAGCGAGTGTGTGTGTGTGTGTGTGTGTGTGTGTGTGTGTGTGTGTGTGTGTGTGTGTGTGTGTGAGGGGTCTCAGAGTCAGCTGTTGAGGTCAGGTCACGGATGGGTAAACAAGGAGCGCCTCTCTCGCCCTTGTTACAGCCGATTTCTCCCTCAGTAGGGGGATGAAGTGGGAGAGAGAGAGAGAGAGAGAGAGAGAGAGAGAGAGAGAGAGAGAGAGAGAGAGAGAGAGAGAGAGAGAGAGAGAGAGAGAGAGAGAGAGAGAGAGGTATGGGGTGGGTGGATAAGAGTTGGGGCGTTGTGTGACGTGCTTTAGGCGTGCGAATTTAAAAGGGTGTGACAGTCGTACTGTCCCAGATGGGAAGGGAGGGCGGGAGGGGGGTTTCGTTTTAAGGGGTTGTGACGCAACGTAACGGACGGGAGAGTGTTTTGAAAGGGTGTGACGCACTGTCACTGATGACAGAAGTTTCGATGGCTTTTGACCCAAGGTTACTGGTGGTAATTATGGATGTGACGTATTGTTCTGATGAGAAAGGCGTGTTTTAAGGGATGTAACGGACTGTTACTTATGGGAGGAGGGGGGGAGGGGTGTGTTTTAAGGGATTGTGACGCTTTGTTACAAATGAGAATGAGTATTTCATGGGGTTGTGACGGACTGTTACGCAGTGGTGGGGGGCGTGTTTAAAAAGGGATGTGACGTACTGTGACGTATGAGGGGTATTTCAAGGAATTGTGACGCAATGTTACTGATATGAGGGGTGTCTCAAAGACGCGTTGTCATGGGTTATGGCGTATTCGAAGTGGAGGAAGGAATGTTTTAAGAAGCAAAGACGTACTGTAAATAAAAATGGATCTGTTTACTGTGCGTGTATGATAAGTAAAAAGAAAGCACTGTTTATGAGTTTCAGCGAATTACAAGTGAAGAAATGCCATTTTCAAGTAGAACGTGTATTTTCGAGGATTGTCTCATATTTCAAGTTAAGAAAAGTGTTTTGTAAGTAGAAAGATTTGGCGCTTTGGTATACTGTAAGCAAAAAGATGCATTTCATATCTTAGATAACTCAAGGTGGACGTGTGGAAAATTGTAGGTGAAAAAATGCACTTTATGAAATGCATTTTATAAGTAAAAGGATTTGGTGGTGTGGCATATTGTAAGTTACCAGAGAGAAGATACACATAACATAAACACAAGGGTTTCATTAAGCGAGTAGTTTATCTCACATGTGTTAAGTGGTTTGTGCGAACTCCGATCGATGGACATGAGATGCATGTGGCACTAAACTGCGACAAGGGAACGGGGGATTTCGGATGGGGTGAGGTGATGGTGGCGAGGTGTTGCATGAGGTCCAGGTGATGGATCTGGAGAGAGCTGGGAGATGATCTTGTGTGCTCTTCTCTCACCGTGTCTAGTAGCCACCCTGTTGTGTGGTGGGTGGGGGAAGACGACCAGGAGGGGATAGGCAAATGTGGCTTTGGTAAGTTGAAAACCCGATGAGGCACATCCAGTCAGAATATGATCTGTAAATGACAAGACACTAAGTCGTAACCTCATGAACTTTAAGGGGATGCCACACGAGAAGGACTGGAAGATGGGGGATGCGCGTGAGAAAGAAAAACAGAGAGGAGTAGGGTTTTAAAAGAATCTTTGGAGTGGACTGATTTAGAAGGGACGAGTTCTCTGGGGATGTCGAGTGTGTCATGGGGAGTTCCCAAGAGAAATTAAAAGTTGCTGTGGTCAAGGTGTTTGCACTAAAATAATGCATTTATTATCTATCTATTACATCGACATGATTAAAATGTTATCAAATCACTTGAAGAGAAAATGTCCAGAGAAAATTACCTCAAAGACGATCTAAAGAAACTAACAAAATTACGTAACATGATCTCAAGTCATTTGACCATTATGATCTATCATCTATGACCGATATGACCTTCAAATGGTACAACAGCTGAAGGTAACGACGCCACCACAAGAGGGCCAGCCAACGAGGCCAGCTTAGAGAAATCATTTTTTTATTCCGAGTCGAAAATCAGGCGCACAGCTCTTTACGAAAGATGGAAGGTGACATTAGTTCTCTCTCTCTCTCTCTCTCTCTCTCTCTCTCTCTCTCTCTCTCTCTCTCTCTCTCTCTCTCTCTCTCTCTATCTATCTATCTATCTATCTATCTCTATCTATCTCCTATTCCCTTTGCGCCCACTTCCCCTACCTCTCTTCCCTTCCCGTATAACCTCCTCCTCCTCCTCCTCCTCCTCCGCCTCCTCCTCATCCTCTCTCCCCTCGCCATATAGAGGCCTTCCACACAACTCCTGAAGTCTCTTAATATTACTCTTCACTCGGTAAAGACCCGAAATAATTAAAGGAGATAATGATTACTAAACGACGCTCCCCCAGTACGCCATAGAGGATCCAACCCGACCTTCGCACGATGACCCACAACCCAGGTGTTCGTCAGAGGGAAAACCAGCCCCAGCGCACCGCTGAGGCTTACCACTATCTTGCCCCTGGGGTTTATGGATGGCCTAACCACACACACACACACACACACACACACACACCCTCTAGATATCTTTTCACGAACGATCCACTTGAACAGCTGTTCATCAGAGGTGGGGGGGATGGATGTGAGGGGAGGGGGACTGAGGGGAGGGAGGGGCCTTAACAGCCTCGTTAGCTGCTGCTGCTGCCTTGGTTTTCAAGGTGGACCATTGGGCTCCACCCCCCCACCCCCACCCAATCCACTCCCCCTAACAAACAGACACACACACACACACACACACACACCCGACTCCCACCCGGATGTCTTTCTAAAGAACCATCCTTAATGATGATGGTTTTGAGCATCTTATCACTGGGAGCTGTGTGTGTGTGTGTATATATATTTATATATATATATATATATATATATATATATATATATATATATATATATATATATATATATATATATATATATTGAGGCACCACCGCCTTCGTGGATATTAACGTCCATGAGGAATATAATGATTATATGATCAGTATAATGATTCTAATGCGGCCTTTACCACCATGGGTCCATTTAATGATCGCACTCCTCACCGCCACCATCATCAGGTAATGATATAGACATCATTTATGAAAACCTCAGCGAAGGAGAGAGAAAAAAAAACGAAATAGAAAAAAAAATTGTCATCATTAAACCCCCGAAGATAAAACTTTACAGCGAAGGTTTAGGGAGGGGGAAAGTCTTGGCCACAGAGTCTGGCGACCGAATGACGACCCAATGACCTTCACCACCCCACCCCACCACCCCGACGACGACGACGACGACGACTTGAGAACGATAACGATGACGACTCGGCTTGCCTTCCCTTCTGCGCCTCCTTCACCAGCGCCTCCAGGAGCCGAAGGCCCTTCACCGCCCGCCGCGACCCCTTGATCACCCACAAAGGGGAAACGACACTTAGGGGAGAGGGGGGCAGACAAAGGAGTGAAAGAGTAGAAGTCCAGAGGCATTAAAAGGAAGGAAGAGAAATGGGGGAAGAGGAGAGGAAAGGATAAGTGGACAGGGGGAAAAAGATGGGGAAATATGGAAGGGGTGAGCAAGTGGACAGAAAGGAAGAATGAGACGAAAAAGGAGAGAAAGGAAGAATGAGATGAAAAAGGAGAGATGGAAACGAACGGAATAGAAAGATGATTGCCGAAGTACATTACACTGACTATTGGTCAGAGTTGTGTTAGTTGACCTCAAGAAGATGGTGGTGGGCAAATTGTGGTTGACAGTGGTGAGCAGATTGTGATGGATGGTGGTAGATAGATTGTGGTTGGCAGCGGTGTTTAGATTGAATTGAAAACGGGAGAGTCGACTTTGGTTGGTAAGGTAAGGTCTGGCTGGGGACTTTCACTTACCTAAGGCATATCTTGAAGAGCTTTCGCGGGTCTTCTACCCCCAAAGGTGGGTCTGGGACCTTACCTTACCTAACGTATACCTTACGATGGTTTCGGAGGTCTTCTTCTACCCCCAGAGCTGGGTCTAGGACTTTACCTTACCTTACGTATACCTTACAATGGTTTCGGAGGTCTTCTTCTACCCCCACAGCTGGGTCTGGGACCTTACCTTACCTTACGATGGTCTCAGACGAAGCTGTCGTGCCCCTCCTCTATTCAAGCAAGCTGTTGAGGGCTGCGTCCCGTAGGCCTACATAACCACCACAGTGTAGTTGGTCTGGTTCATTATGAATACGCTTTTCCAGGCCCCCCTTTTTTGGGGGGGGGCTTTTCCTGTTTTAAAGTCCACAGTGCTCATAATGACTGCAAGCTATTCATTCATTAATTAAGGATTCAATATTCTTACAATGGTTTCTTCTTGCTGCATCAAATCCGCGCATTTGATCTCGGTGGTCGTATAAATTCGCGTCCATTTCCTCAGCAAACTGTGAACAACGTTTCGCGAGGGCAACGGAAGGCAGCTAGACTTACATGATTGTGATCAGTTAGCCAAGAAGCTGCAGGCGACCATGGAGCCTCACGTTGTACAGATGCCCTATGGTCAAACACAGGCCACAACTCTCTCAAGGATTCGGAGTTCGCATCCATCTTTCCATTCTTGCGATTATCCTCGTTATCGCTTACTATCTGCGCTCTAGCGCCGCGTTCACATTAATCAGAGAATTTCGCAAGGGTTTGCGTGTGTCGCATTATCATATCGCTTCGTCTCCGGTGCTGATATGACAACATCGTGGCAATGAGGCAAATAGAAGAGGTCCAACAATTTTTCCACCCTGAAGCCAAATTGCTCTGGGTTGCGTAGACGATTCAAGGCCATGTAATCAACGCGCATCATTGGACTCTCTTCAAGATCTTTAGTACGTGTGGTGATGTGTGGCTGGGAGAGACTAAAGGGTCACAGTCGATGGATTCTGGTAGGTAGTGGTAGAGGTGTGGTAGAGCGAGGGTTCTAACAAGCAGGTCCATTCCTGGTGGCTGTGGGTGAAATTGTGGTAGATGGACTCTCTTTTGGTTGGTGGTGGCTCGGTGGTCTGTGGTAGACAGGTGATAATCATGACCGCGATGGACAGACAGTGGTAACTGGTCGTGAGGAGGATATGTGGCAGTGAAAATCAACGTCTTTGGTGGTAGAGTGTGGTCGCTAGATTGTGGTGTGATGGTGGTAAGATTGCAGGTAGACTGTGGTCGTCAGATTACGATAGCTGGTGGAGTGGAGTAAATGAACTTGATGATGTGTTTGATTACAACCACATACAACACCTACTTACGATCCCTACCATACCTCCGACACTGTCTTAAAAGACCGTGGACCTTGCGTCGCAGTCTTAACGTTACGATCGCTGTGGCTTGCTGGGTATACGTCGTCAACATCATCAATGCGATGTCTAATTACTGATGTTCGCGAGAACCCGATGACCACACCTTCACAGTTGCCATACTCCCTGGCCGATAATCATCCCCAGATTAATCGTAGGAGGTGATTAGCCAGCATCACTCGCACACTGAAACACCTCGACTCCCACATCTTGTGTGAAGATCTTATTATAAAGACTTCAGTGAGTCTTACCAACGTCTTGTGGTCATCATACTCCTCTTCATACCCCTTTCTTCCCCCTACCACCCTTTTCAAAGGGAAAAGGGAGCGTTATGGGATAGGATTAATGAGGGGCGAGGGAGATAACAAACGATTAAGGGCCTTGTCCTTGGCCAGGATAAAGGCAGGGGAGCTAGTTTCCTACCTTGATGGCGGGAGAAGGTCGGGAGAGAGGAGAGGGTGGGGTAGGAGGGTGAAACAGAGAAGGGAGAAGTGGGAGGTGGCTGGAAAACGATCGGTTTCTTTAAGAAAATAGGAAGGGAAGAGATAAATACAGGGGGAGAGGTACGATGAAGTACGGACAAAGGAAAAGATGGAAGGGAAATGTGGGATGGATGGGGTAAGAGTAGGAGTGAGAGACAGAGAGAGGGGGAGAGTGTGGGGTGGACCAAGCCGGCCAGGCATGGGGGGAGAGAGAGAGAGAGAGAGAGAGAGAGAGAGAGAGAGAGAGAGAGAGAGAGAGAGAGAGAGAGAGAGAGAGAGAGAGAGAGAGCAGCCCACGTCTGACACGGGAGGTAAACAGGATTATCTGGGTGTGTGTCGCCAAGGATAATGGTCGAAGTTAACCGTCTCAAAGAAGATTCTATTTATCAAAAGATGCCGCGTCTTGATCTGTGTGTGTGTGTGTGTGTGTGTGTGTGTGTGTGTGTGTGTGTGTGTGTGTGTGACAACCCAGATCAAGTCAAGCCAGCTAATACAACTTCAGTATAACATCCAAATCACTTTTGATTTCCCTATCTCTCGACAGAGAAGAGCTACTTTGAATATCTTACTTTGTGGGAGCAAGGCTCTGTCTCTCTCTCTCTCTCTCTCTCTCTCTCTCTCTCTCTCTCTCTCTCTCTCTCTCTCTCTCTCTCTCTCTCTCTCACCACGTCACCTCTATCTTTTTTTTTTCCAGACTAATATCAGACCAACCTTTCGTACAGCTGCGTTAAACTGATCCAGTAGAATCGTCCGTCTACGATCCGAGACCCCCGACCCTCCATTGATGAGGGAGATCAGTGTCTGCATTGACTAGTCCCGGGGGAGAGAGAGAGTGAGTGAGAGAGAGAAAGAGAATGTGTGAGAAATCCTACATATCCTGACTGTTGATGAGCGTCCCAAGGATCCCTCCATTGTCCGCGGCGCCATAATCCCTTCAGTGAGTCGCTGTCACCTCCTCCCTTACGAACGGAGAAGACCGGTCGAAAAATATAACGCTCAAAAGACGGTATCAGCCTCGGACGTCACCCGTCACCTACCTGTTTGCTCGTACGCCTGGAAGGGGGGCGTCGGGAGGTAGCCAACGGGAGGGGTCGGTCGGCCGGGACGGACATTTGAACATTTGAATCGAGTCTTCCCCAAATGTCTTCATCAAAGGCTCAGTTCCGTCGTGTAAGAAGTTGCTACACTGCCTTTGTGGCGGTGAGCATCTATTGCACTGATGATGAAGCTCCTGTCATATATATATATATATATATATATATATATATATATATATATATATATATATATATATATATATATATATACAATCCTCAGGAATCGAAGCTTTACCACTTGTGTGGCAGCTGGGTACATCACGACTAGGCTATGGAAGGGTATTAATGTTCTGTGAAAGTGCGCGATCATTGCACTATATTCCTATGTGTGTGTGTGTGTGTGTGTGTGTGTGTGTGTGTGTGTGTGTGTGTGTGTGTGTGTGTGTGTGTGTGTGTGTGTGTGTGTGTGTGTGTGTGTGTATTCATTACCTGTCCCAGGAGTCCCTCCTATCTTTATGGAGTTCCCGCGACGCCAGGGAAGCCTGCTGAGTCCTGGACCATGGATCATAAACTGTAACGATGTTTGCTTGCAGGGGAGACTGAACAGTAGTAAGTGTTCGGTGTCTTCATCGTGATGAATATATGACCTGGGAGATCACGGGAGTGAGTGTGCGAGGAGAGGCATTCTGTCAACGAAGGATGTGGATGTTTGTGTCTGTGGTGTATTGATTCTGAGATTGTGCTTCCCTCTGTATATGTACCAGGAAAGCATATCTGTTGAATGTACATGATTTGTTATTTACCTCGAAAGTTAACTTAAAGACGCCAATGAGTTATAAATGAATGATGAATTGTATCTTCATTTTCACTCGTATCTCTTCAGTTTAGCTTTTTCACTAGCGGCTGACCGAAGCTTCAGATGTGTTTTCTTTTCCAAATACGTGAAGCGTGTGGAATGGTTCCGTTCCTTGCCAGAAACCTCTCCTCCAAACCTCCCTCCCTCCTCTTCCCTTCACTGCGGCTCCCGGCTGGACACTCTGGCTGTCTCCGTGACCGTCCACGGAAGGTTCTGGATCAGGCCCATTGTCACAGCTGATTGGGACCACTTTGTGGGACCACTACGGAGACCACTGTGGGACCAGGATGGGGACCTACCGGGGACCATTGTTGTCGCGGTCATACTGGCTAGTCCCCGACGCTGCTGGAAACGCAAAAGCTAGTGCCCTTCTTTCTCCCCCCCTACCTCTCACGCCGTTTTCTTTTCGCCGTTTGTGATGTCTCTCTCAGTTACAAACCAATCCGTTAACTGACTATCCAAGATTCGCACTTTGAAGCTAATCACTGCCAGATAGGCGACCACATCTCATTCATTTTAACGAACTAAAAAAGTCTACATCTACACAAACGCATTTGAGACGGGAAAAGATAGCCCTTCTCGAGGCGATGCTAATAACCGGTTTTTTGCTTCTGAAAAGGAGGCGAGAAGCCGGCGCCATTGTAGTTGTTGTTTCCGATGGGTTTTATGTATTCTGGTGTGGCTTAGAGGCTGCTGAAAGGAAGATTTAGTACATTCTATGTCCCGTCTGGTAGGTAAGCGGTCTCACGACTGTTCAAGATGCAGGAGGCTCTGTAAAATCGCTTTTTGATGACTTTAGGAGCAGTAGGGTGTCTGCTCTGTATTGTGCCGCGCTGTTGGGCTTGCCCTGTGGATTCAAGCGGTCTTTCTTAATGCACAGAAGTTTTTTTTCTAAAGATATTCCGATTTTCCCAACTGAACCAAATAAGATAAAAAAAAAAAGTCGCTTTAAATTGCCTTCATTCTATCTTCTTTTCTTTTCGCCTGATATAAACATAATGTATTTTGTATCACCAACACCTTCATCACAAACACGAGCTACGGACAGTATGGCAATAATTTCTGCAGGCAAAGAAAGGTTAGGGTCAATCAAATCCTCAGACATCACTGATTCACTTGACCTTTGAAAACCACTCTAATCACCAATTACCCAGTTACTGCTAACATCAGCAGACTGTTTATCACCCGCAACGTTACCATTATCATCATTACCACAGTCATCATCATCATCATCATTATAATCATCACCATCATCATTATCATCACTATCACCACCACCATCACTAGCATCCCCATCACATGCATCAACACCATCACCCCCACCAACACCACCACCACCACCACCTCTCCCTCATCGCTCGCCATTGTGGAGTCGTCAACAAACTTTGAATTTATATCACCCCCTTGGGGTCGAGAAGGACACATGTCGGACGGGCCTGAAGAGGGAGGACCCCACGCTCACCGGAAAGGCCTCACCTGTAATTCACACCTGGGCATCCGTGCACCACGGACCTATGGACCTGATGAAGACATCAGGGCAAACAACGTTTCCTCGAGAACCAGAGAAGATAAACCCAAGGTTTTTTTTCTTTTTCTTTTTCTTCTTTTTTATCCTGACTCGATGTAAATCTAATTCTTGAGCGTCGTCGGGCATCTGTCCTGCCAAGTCCTAGGGATAACCCAAGATTTAGTTCAACTGGGAATGAAAAGATGCGGAGCGATTTCTCATGGGTGACAGGTCGGCGGAGTTGTGAGCTGGACCCGCTGGTATTTAGTGACAATAGAGTCGTCATCGTTTACCGTGGGGCGACGTGGTCGTCCACGGCTCACAAACACTGTAAATGGTGGGCAGTTAGCTGTCAATAGCCAGATTTAGGTCCTCCAGAAGCTATCTCGTGTCCAGGGGCGCTACACTGGAAGCTGGTGGTGGGGATGGTGGTGGCGGTGGTGTTGGTGGAGCTGGAACGTAGGAAATGTTGGAGATGATGGTGGTGGTGAGTAGTTATAGTGATAATGATAGTGACGGTGAGGGAAATGATACTGTAAGTTGTCGCTGAACATTATTGTTAGTCTCGAAGAGATAAAACCGGCAGAGATAATGATCCTTTAAATGATGGTGATTAAGAAGATTATAATGATGATGGTAATGATGATGATGAAGGCTGTGTGGCGATGGTTGGCTCTAAGCTCCAAGACCCAGTAATCACCTCGTTATGATCGCTAATGATTACCTTCCAAGAAGCACAAGGCCGTTCAGTGGCGACTTAAAAGAGATCGTAAAGGGATTACTACACCGTAACAGGGGATTCCAATACACTGAGGGTCATGAGGGAATGTACCTGTAAAGTATTAAGTATAAGTGAGCGTGCTGCTGATGACATGGTGTTATACCTGCCCTCGAGGAATATAAGTATATCCACACGGAAGGCCAGTATAATGAAGCTAAGCCAGTGTGTATAACGAGATATATGTGCTCCTAATTTGGCATGATTCAATGCATTTTACCTTCTCACACACACACACACACACACACACACACACACACACACACACACACACACACACACACACACACACACACGCACGCACGCACGCACGCACGCACACACACATGGTGAAGAGCTTGTAGATTTATGTGCTGAAAGAGGACTGGTGATTGGGAATTCTCAAACACACACACATACGCACACACCTTAGTAGGATCTCGTTGTGGTAAATCCTGTCGTGCCTCAGTCTCAGTCTCGACGCTGTCATTCATAACTGTCATGCAGACAGTGTCCATTCGAGGGGGCGGGGGAGTTCACAGGGCACCACACTGACACTGCCTTCCGTCTGGCCGGCCACACATCGCGTGCACGACCTCGCCGGAGCTCAGCGAACCCTAGGATCAGTTCCTGGAGCTCGAAGTAAGTTCCAAAAGAACTTGAGTCTCCGCTTTAAAGCATTTTAGCGTCAGTTTTCTAGTAATAAAAACTAACGAGTCATTAGCAGTGTCGCGCGTGTGTGGTAAGAAAGGATTTAGAACCACACAGTAAGGTGTAAAGATACATTAATTAGTCCTTGTCTTTAGACCTTACCGACGGAATTCGCCAGTTTCTCGTGGGGTCGAGTGTCATTGTTTTGCTGCACGTACGTGAAGAGAATGGGGATGGGGAGGGGGCAACCGCAGTAAGGAGATTGGGGTTGAAGAGGAGAATGGGAAGAGGAAGATGGGAAGCGGGGAGGACAGGATGAAGTGGAAGAATATGGGGAATGAGGGGTGAGAAAGATGAAGGTAAGAAGTAGGTTGGAAGACGGAGGGTCGAAGGAATTGGGGTCGTGGGAGAATCATGGGAGTCGTGAGTGGTCGTGGGAAGTCGTAGGTGGTCGTATGGGGTCGTGGTGGGTGTAGATAAGGGCGGGAGGAAGACCGCCCATCCGCCCTCACCCCGGAACAAACAGTGGGTGTGACTCGTACCTTCATGAGAGGGACACGGCCAGCCTGGGCACTTCCGACTGTCGCACACCTCGCACCAGCCAGGGAGGAGAGGCTGTCGCACACCTCGCACCGGCCGGGGAGGAGTGGCTGTCGCACACCTCGCACCAGCCAGGGAGGAGTGGCTGTCGCACACCTCGCACCAGCCAGGGAGGAATAGCTGTCGCACACCTCGCACCGCCCAGGGAGGAATAGCTGTCGCACACCTCGCACCAGCCAGGGAGGAGTGGCTGTCGCACACCTCGCACCGGCCGGGGAGGAGTGGCTGTCGCACACCTCGCACCAGCCAGGGAGGAGTGGCTGTCGCACACCTCGCACCAGCCAGGGAGGAGTGGCTGTCGCACACCTCGCACCGGCCGGGGAGGAGTGGCTGTCGCACACCTCGCACCAGCCAGGGAGGAGTGGCTGTCGCACACCTCGCACCGCCCAGGGAGGAATAGCTGTCGCACACCTCGCACCGCCCAGGGAGGAATAGCTGTCGCACACCTCGCACCGCCCAGGGAGGAATAGCTGTCGCACACCTCGCACCGGCCAGGGAGGAGTGGCTGTCGCACACCTCGCACCGGCTAGGAAGGGGGAGGGGGGTTCAGGACGACTGTCGCACACATCGGATCAGAAAAGAAGTAGAAAGAGGAAGTAGGTATTTGAAGGAGATGGGGAAGGTAGTATGAGTATGGGGTAAATGAATGGGGAAGGAAAGATGAAGGAAAGAAAGGTAGTTTGTTAGAGAAGAAAAGGGGAAGGGAGGGGGCTACTGGGAAAGCAGCGAGGGAGGTAGGATTCATGGGCAAATGAAGGAGGAGGAGGAGGTAGTTATGGGTAAACAGATGGGGCTTAGGTAACAGATGGAGAGACCAATGCGTTTGGTGTTGGAAAATGGGGTTTAAGCGGGGAATGAGGGAGAGGGAAAGATTTCAACTTATGGGTTGGGAAAGGGATGGAAAAGGGGGGACTGAAAGTGGAGGAGGTGAGAATATGTGAACTTAGAAAGGAAGAGGAAGACATAGCGAATATCAGCATTAATAATACAGTCAGGAAATGCTTCTGCGTCATTCTTGACGCTGACCGCCTAAACCCTGGAACGTCTGAACCACTCATGGTGGTCATGAGGACGGTGATGACAACACAACTGGTGGCAGTGCCAACACCGGTTTTATTTTTTTTGCGCTGTTGGTGGTGGTGGTGGTAATGTTGGAAGCCACATTGTCTTTGACACACATACACACACACACACACACACACACACACACAGCACAGGTAAGAAAAATAGGGTGATATTTTTTCTACAACAATATTGAGAGATGGTAACACACCCCATCAGCGGAGGATGTTACGGTCGCACCCGCCGGTCACTGTGGAACACGGGAAGTCATTACTTAATGGTCGTATTGGTCGTTAGCTGTCTTGGGCACGAGGCAGCGATGTTACCATCCCTGATATATGACCTCCACGTTGGACATATCTTGAACAATGCACAACCATGTATACCACATGTCAACCCTCCTCTTGTGGTGTGGGGTATATCGATATGCAAGGGAGGAGGGTAGGGTTGTGTGATGGGGTGGGAGAGGAAGGAGGTCAACAGTGTATACGGGACATCTGTGTGTGTGTGTGTGTGTGTGTGTGTGTGTGTGTGTGTGTGTGTGGTTTTCCACAGTCTGATACCCCAGAGATAATAGAAGCCGTACAAAGGATCTGATGAATGGCTGCTAATGAGACTTTCCGCTCCTGATGTCTTCTGCGGTGTGTGTGTTTCTGTGCGTGTGTGTGTGTGTGTGTGTGTGTGTGTGTCTGTGTGTGTGTGTGTGTGTGTGTGTCTGTGTGTGTGTGCGCGTGCGTGTGTTACGGGAAAAGAGTTTTCTTCTGATGTTGCCCCGTCTCTTAAGCTTGTATGTGTGTGTGTTTATATATATATATATATATATATATATATATATATATATATATATATATATATATATATATATATATACATATACCATTTACTCAGTGGGGGTTATTTCTTAAGGGATATATGAAGTGCAATGTACAGACACCTTCAGTGGTCTGTATGACAATGGTGGTGTTTGGGCAAAGGTTCCTGGACTTCTATTATCAGATAAGGGAGAAATAGAACGATAGAGAACTACAGATACTATATATGTGGATAGAAAGGTGGATAGATCAGGTGTCAGGAGAGAGAAGTACTGGAGCGATACACAAAGATGTAGATGGACGGATAGACAGGTCGATAGATAGACAAAGAGGCAAATAGATAGCTTTAGTAAACGGATATCTCCCAATCTTACCCAGTGTCAACAATCTCACATCCAATCACCAAGAGTTACAATGGTGCAGCCTGGCATCTAAAAGAACTCACTATCGAATCCCCACAAATGCTGACCAATCACTGTCCTCTGAGCATCAAGCTGCGCTAACTACCAACAACCCAGTCGCCACGCTAACGATCCCTAAAGCATCGCCAGGCGAAGCATCGTTATCCCACAGATGCGACCAGGTCATCAATGATCCTCTACACGGATCACAAGGATCATAATGAGCATCTGCTGAGGCGATTATCAGTTCGTCGAACCTGTCCACATCTGTCGTTGTCCTTTGAGCACTCTCTCTCTCTCTCTCTCTCTCTCTCTCTCTCTCTCTCTCTCTCTCTCTCTCTCTCTCTCTCTCTCTCTCTCTCTCTCTCTCCTCCTCTCCCTGTCCTCTCAGCACCTCTCCCTCCTCTTACTGTCCTCTCAGCACCTCTGATCCTCCTCTCATTCTTTCATCTCAAAACTCTCCCTAACTCCTGACTCTTCCAGGGTGTCCTGCTCGTAGCTGTAAGGTCACAACACGTCAGACCTAACCCACAGGAAATGTGAAATGTATTCAACCCCATTCAAGGATCTATTTCTATATTAGCTTCATTATCTCCCCAAGATACATCCTCCCCTTCCCATCCCCCAGGAATCCTCCCCCTAAAAAAAAAAAAACCACCTCGTTCCCCTAAAAAAATGTATATAGCAAACAAACCAACACCAAAGCAGATCAATTATTATCCAATCCCTTTAAAACTTGATCCAATAACAATCTCTGGATTACATTACGAGGGGAATGAGGCCACTAAACCAATTACATACAGAAGGCAAAATACGTAGTGTCCTGTGCAGAGATTATGACACCAGATGTAAGGGATACGTCTGTCGTGGTGGTGGTGGTGGTGGTGGAGAGAGCCAGTGAGACCAAATGTTAAGTAATTGGATCTAAAAGTTGAGCGGGTGATAAATGGAATTATGGCAAGATCCCCGCTGAAGTCCAGGGAAAAAAAAAAGTAATCATTCAGATTCTGTTCCAGTATTGTGTTACCTCTCTCTCTCTCTCTCTCTCTCTCTCTCTCTCTCTCTCTCTCTCTCTCTCTCTCTCTCTCTCTCTCTCTCTCTGTGCAGTAGCACTCT